>NC_064866.1:15320280-15513451 GCF_024139225.1 Suncus etruscus | reverse complement strand
CTTGCATAGTTATAAATTTACCTCTTAATATGGCTATTGCTGTTTCCCACAAATTCTGATATTTCACATCTTTATTATTATTTGCTTCCATGAATATTTAGAAATTCTCTGAGTTTTGAATCTGACCCACTGGTTGTTCAGTACTGAACTATTTAATTTCCAGAAGTTAACCTTTTTCTCTGAGTCTCTTTGTAATTCACTTCAAATTTCAAATATGGTTGGTTTTTTGGACCACACCCATTGATGCTCAGGAGATAATTCTGGCTCTGAGCTCAGAAATTGCTCCTGGCTTGGGGGACAATAAGGATGCCAGGCAATCAAACTGTGGTCCATCCTAGGTTAGCTGCCTGAAAGGCAAATGGCCTACCACTGCACTATCGCTCTGACCCCTCAAATTCTTATAGTTTTGCATGCATAAACTATAGGTAGATATTCTGTTAAGCAGAGATTCCGAGATTCTATCTTCTACATCTGACTGAGATAATCTAAGGTCAAGTTCTTATTTAGGAAACTCCAGGTAATACTAGTAGTACTGCTCTTTAATAACACAACTCTCCATTCAAATACTCATGAGTAATTCTGACAGCACTAAGTAAAGAAAGAATAAGCTATGATAGGCAGAAGAAACTAACCAGTCTGTACCAGGATATAAGAACAAGATATATGAGAAAGCAAGAATGAAAAATGTAAAGAGACATAAAATATAATATAAATCCTACTTTAGAAGAATAATGATTAGAGTTTTTAGGAGTGAATTAAGATGCAACTCAGATTCTACAAAAACCATAAAATTGTATATAAATTCCACGTAGGATAAATTTTAAAAAAGTGGGGGGAGGAAGGAATTGCTTGTCTGGCTGCAAAGTGACTATTGCTTTGTTTACCAGATATGTAATTGAGAAGGAATCAACAAGGCCATCCTGTAGGAATGTTTATTCCTGAGAGTTTGGCCAGAATTTCTTCAGTTGTAGCTTTGCAGAGTTCAGGGGATTAGAGGGATGGGGTACAGCTTTTGCTCTGATCTTATCATAAAACAGGGCCAAGGAGTTATGCATTACTTTACAGGTGGAAATCTATCTTCCTTGTAAAGAGTATGAGAAGATTCAAGAGCCTATACAGTGGTATTGATTTTTATTGGGCTATCCTCTCAGAAATAATGAGAATTCATGAAATCCTCATTTGCCCTTAATGCACTGCAGGTATTAAGGGTTGTGCATACTAACCAATGGACTGGGAACCAGAGACTATGGGTAAAGTCATATCAAGCTTAAGCAGCCATAAATTAAAAGGTTCTTTATTTTTATAAATTTGTTTTGTTTTTGACTTTTGAGCCATATATATATCTGTGCTCAAGGCTTACTCCTAGTTCTGTGCTCAAGGAACACCTCTATCAATACTTAGGAAACCATATGTAGTTCCAGAGATTGGGCATAAATGAGACTTAGCCCATTATACTATCTCTATAGTCCCAAAGAGTTGTTTCTTTCCAATAGAAGTAAGTTTGTTGATTTTTAAGACATTTTTAATATAGTAATTTATAAATAGAAGAGACTTTCTATTAACTCTAGCTGTGTGGGAAAATGACATTGAGAGAATATTATATTCTCTGAAACACTCCTGGTAACCCAGATTTTTACTTTAATTTCCTTAAGTATTTATTTGCATCAAAGGACTAGAATATGTTAGTTATAAATAAATGAAAGCAACTATATCTCAGCAGAAAAAGTTCTCTCTTCAACCCATAATAATTTTAGTAAATTAATCATATGTACAAATATAATCTATTTTGATGATTTCATAGGATAATAAAATTACTAAGAATAGTTTTACACTTTTAAATATATTCTTGATTTGATAAAAATTATTTGATTATTATAAGGCTGATACTTGGTAAGTAATAAAGTAATTTGTATATAACTTCTATTATAATGTCCACCAGATTACTTCTCTTGTTACAGTCAACTATAAAAACAAGAAGAAGATAGGAGGGAACTTTTTTAACTTTTCAAAAACAGTAGGCACATTAAGACTGAAATTTGTAGAATAAGAGAGAAGTCACATAATTCATGAAAGAGCATGTATTTCTGTCCAAGTATTTACTTGGAAATAACTTTCTGATATTATGTAACTGAGCTGGGCTCTAGAAAAGCATGGGAGTCTGATTGAGTGGTAGAATCTTAGATGAAATCATCTGAAATAGTTGAAGCCATCAGGATGACGCATCAAGGACAAGGTTATTAATAATGGTGAGTTCCAGGGTCTCAGTGGGAGACCCCTTAAGCATTTTTAATTAGAGATAAGTAATTGGATAAGTAACCCCATAAATTATTGGAGATTCAGCTGAATATGTGCAACCTAAAGGCCCACAGGATAACTAGAGAGTGGAAATGGGACTAGTATATAAATATTTGTGTAAAAGCAGTACCAGGTAACACTAAAATTCTGCCCTGTCAAAGTGGAGAGATCATAATAGTATACCAGTAAAACTCTCTCACATAGTTAAAATACTAGAAAAGCCAACCTATAAGACTAGGTCCCTAATGGAAATAAAGCTTACACTAGTTCTTTTCTAAGGAAACTTAAACCTCAAATCCAAAATGCTTTTCAGAGAAAAGTTTGGATGTTTAGACACTTGGGGAACAAGTTAGACCTCACAAAGATTCTGATAACAATGCATAAAATCAAATGATCAGGTATCTAACCAATGACTGATCATTAGTTAAATTGATCACAAAAGTCTGACAATATGGAGTTTATATAGTGTATTACTAGCACTGATATATAGTATTTAATAAAAATTTATGAGATAGAATAGAAAGAAACAGGACTTTATGAAATGTGGTTAAGAAGGAAAGCCATAGATAGAAAGCACACTGAGACTAGCCAGTTATTAGATTTGTAGATAATTCAAGTTGCTGTGTTTAAGGTCATGGTAAGTTTATAAGCAGAGATATTTAAAAAAATAAAAACCGGAGATAGTTCAGACTGTTAGAGAACATGCCTTGCACATGTTCCATATTTTCCTAAATACTCTGTGAGCAATAAGGCCAGTTTACTCCCTTGTATATAGCACTTGTGGCCCCAGAAACTCTGGACTTAAGCATGTTTTGGAGGGGGGTCACGTCCAGAGTGCTTAGGGGCCACTCCTGGCTCTACACTCAGAAATCATTCCTGGCAGGCTGGGGGACCATATGGGATGCCGGGATTTGAACCACCATCCTTCTGCATGCAATGCAAAAACCTTACCTCCACGCTATCTCTCCAGGCCTGGACTTAAGAATTTAACTGCCAGGTCTAAACAGCTGCGTTGAGTATCACTAGGAGTGGTTTCAAGACCACTCAGTGCTGCTTAAATGCACTCCTCCCCAACCACAGATGTATTACAAAGTGTAAGATAACATTAATAATTTTCATTGCATAGTGTGGTTTTGGCATACAGAAAAGTAATGATGAGATCTTCAGAGTTCATTCAAAAATGTTCACAAGCAAAGTAACTGAGATGGCTTTTTTATTTTAGGTGGATTTTATAGTTAATTAGAAGTTTGCTAATCTACAAGGAAGATAGTGCAGTACCAGCTGCTGAAAGGAAAGCATAAATTTAAGGACACATTCTAAAACATAATAGTTCTCCAAGCACAGAATCTGTTAAGAATATTGTTCCCCATCTGTAAAATTGTTGCACTAATAATCTCTAGATTTTTTTCAGATTGTTGTAAAGATTAAATTAAGTTAGAGAGGAAATATGTTTATCAAGATCAGTAACTATATTTTGGTTAAATTACTTGTAATTTGTAAACAACTGCATCTCCATAACAGTAGAGTTGCAGTGTGCATATTTGCAAAATATCTATATATATATATATATTTGCCAAAAAACCATGTGTGGGTCCAAAGCTAAATGAAATAGAAGATGCTTAAGTTCATAACAATATTGGTGGTTATTCAGTTAAGATTTTATGGGTTAAAATAAAATAAATAAATGAAAATAAATGAAAATAAAAAGGAACAACAACAACTAAAAATAATCAAATGCATGGTGAATGTCTTAAATAGAATTACAATGGCAATATGCAGTCTACTCAATATTAAAGAATAATAAACTATTCAAACAATTTACTGTTCAAAGAAAGGTGGCTCCAAGTAATGTAAGCAGATGAAAAATAGACTAACGCAGAGTAAAATGGCAAGCTCTGTCAATATAAACTGGATTAGATGTCCTTTTAAAAATATTAACTAGATGTTATGCTAAAAATATAGGCATGATTAGGACAGTAATGGCAAAAATTGAAGTGTCATTACTATCAAATTCCTTAGTAGACAAGATGACAAAGTATCATTTTTCTCCTAGAATGTTTCTAGCTGATTTTTTAAAATATAAAAATTCAGTATAATTATTTTTATTAATTATTTTCTGTAATGCCCAGCATACAGACCCTTTCTTCCATTCCAAATGTTTCCATTCCAAACATATGCCTACCTCTCCATCCATCAAACCTTGATTGAATGCCAGGGCAGTGCATCATGTCCTGAAACATTTGAAATTTGTCAAAGAGGAAAGAAAATGAATCCCTGAGATATGGGCTTCCCTTAAAAAATGACTTGTTCAAATTTAGAAACCATCTGGAGAAAGACCAACCTCTTTATCTACTTTCCTTCCCTTGCTCATTCATCAACTCTTCTCCCTGTGCTATCAGGGATTAAAAAAATAAGTAAATATAAGAAGGAATTCTAATCTTTGATGTTTTTAGGAAATTTTGGTCTTAGTTATTAACCTAGAATGTAAAGTATGATTAATACAGTTTGGTTCAGAGCTAACAATTCACTAAATTATATAAGGAGGTCAGACAAACATAGAACCTCCTATGTTAATAAAATAATAAACTCAAAAGTGAAAGATTATGTTGAAAATGGTTAACTCATAACATATTGCAAACAATGAAACCCAGTAAAATGAGAGGAACTCTGAGGTTACAGTGTTGTTGATTTCACCTACATATATTGGAACAGTTAAATAACAAAACCTTAGTTTCTGAAGGCAGACGTTATTTGATATGGCTACACAGGAAGTATTGTGATTTTTGCACAGTGGGAAAACAATTTCAGTTAGAATTAAGCTGGGAAGATTTTCTCTATCCATCAAAAAGCAAGGACTGGTTATAAAGTACTTTCTACTGCCTCAATACTCAGAAAGATAGTAAAGAGGTGCAGCATAGAAAAAGACATAGCTATAAGGTGGGGAAATAAAATTCAAATTGTGTCACCTTTATTCAGAACCTATACAATTTCTCTAAGTTTTCTTCTGAGTGCAGACAAATATAAAATTAAAATCTGGTCCTTAGTAAAACAATTTTTTTTGCTTTTCTACTTGGTGATTTTTTAATTAATAATTTTTATTTTGACCAAAGTGGATTACAAATCATTCACAGTAGTATTTTAGGTACATAGTGACATTGAATCAGGGGCATTCCCACCACTAATGTTGTCCTCCCTCTACCCCTGTTCCCAGCATGAATCTCATATCGCCCCTCCTTTGGCCCCTGGTCTACTAGTGTAAGTGGTCCCTTCTGTGTCTAGCTTGTTGTAGATTGGGTATTGATTCTGTTGTAGTTGGCTTTGGATTTGATGTTTAAGTCTGATCATTTTTTATTTCTACTCAATTTTAACCATTCTGTCTTTAATATTCTTCAACATTAAGTTCCTCCTATTCTCAATTAACTTCTTGATCTTAATATTTGTTGAATGAGAGATCAGAGAGATCATATAAAGATTAAGATACTTGATGTGTATATAGTTACCTGGGGTCAATTACTGATACCATATTATATCCTGAGACTATCTCTCCAACCTTCCCGCCCAACGCACACACTTACACCGACACACAGATTCATAGTTATACACATAACACACACACACACACACACACATTGCCCCTAACAAAAGCAACAAGGCCTGAGCAGTAGTACTACATAGATTCTTAGATCCTCACATTGGACCACTGCTCTGATTGACCAGAATTCTATGGGACTAATTAATCCCTAGTTTCATGTGCTCCTTTGGGAATATCATGTTTCAAATCTGTTGAAAAATGAATAATAAATTATTGTGAGGATTCAAAAATAATACTATTTCTTTTATTTGCATATAGCACTTTCCAAATAATTGTTCCTTTCTATTCTCCTTCCTTAGGGAAAGAAGCCATACCTATACTTATTTTGATTAATCACGGTGGCTAGCATAGAACTAGAACAATAAAATACATCTTTATTGGTTATTTAATAGTTTCCATTTTATGGACTAGTAATTGGAACCTGGGGATTTAGGTCAGGCTGACGTATGCCAAGTGTATTAAAGCAATCAAGAAAAGAAGCATTTAGAATAAAACTACAAACCACAAACCAGCAGACCATATCTGCGTATGTGTTTGGTAATACACAGAGGTTTAGAAAATAGTTCATATCTGCATCTCTTTAGAAGGTCATATGCCCTCTAGTTTTATATCAGTTCCAGAATTTTCTGCTATTTTACAAGCTAAATTCATATCTATTACCATTATTATTAAGGGAGCTAAGGTATTTACGGTTTAAGACTAAAGTAGAGGAGTAGAAAAGAATCATTAGTCATCAGTGCAAGCTAAGAACTCAAGAATTGCTGAATGTCTAGATGTTTTATTAACTTATACTAAATAATAGTCAATTAATAATACATAGATTTTAGGGAGACCAAGACATTTTGATAGACAACTCATACAGCTGTAGTCTGCTCTAAGATCAGATAACATACAGCAGATTCATTACTGTTTTTAGGCAGGTTACAAGTTGATTCAGGTTACTGTTCAAAACAAAATCTATCTGAAGGTAATAATAAGATAGTAACTTTAGAAAATTTGCATTACTAAAACAAGATAAAATTTGAATTTGAACAAAATTAAGAATGATAATTTGAAAATCCATAGTTTAATCATAAAAGTATATCTGAATATAGTGTATTTCAGACTCAATAGATATATTAATAGCAAGTCACTAAAACTAAGGGAAATGGAAACAATGCAGTTCAATATTATCAAAATAAATTTCTGTTCTAGATTGAGTCAATTGAATGTTGTTTGCTATCTCTTTAGCCTTAAATTTATTTTTAATATTGAATATAAAAATCAAAGTTTCCTACAATTTTAGTTTGTTTGTTCTTTCTTCAGTTCTGCACTTGATTTCTTAAGAAAATTCTAAGCAAATTGTATATGCCAATTTAAACTAATCATCAACATTAAATCATTTTCACAGTTTAGGATTAGGGCCAGCACCTTTATTTATATTCCAAAATCTTTAAGTAATTCCAGAAAATCGTGATAAGTCATACTTACTAAATAAGTGAAAATGCATTATTCTTATGATAGTATAGTAGGACAGCCCAATTGGGCAAAGTGAGAAAAGAATCCAGCACAGAAAGAGATGCTGGAGTTGGTCTAATTTTGTAATTAGGATGGCCTGAACGTTAGTATTTTCCTAAATTCATCTGTCTAATTCTTAATTTTCCATGTTATGGAATGGGAGGTGGGGCTTTTCTGTATTATAAATTTATATTGATGCATGACTGCGATTAGAGCTTTCTTAAAAAAATACCCTGAATAGTTCTTCCCACATTCAATCGAGGAAGGATACAAGAAGTCATTGAAAAGCTAGAGAGCCTTTCTATGACCATACTGGCACTGTGATCAAACTTCCAACCTCCAGAATTGCGAGAAACATACTTATACTATGTATAAAATATCAACTCTATAGTATTTGGTAGCAGGTGTCTAAAAGAGCTAAGGCATCAAATAGGTTCTTCAAGTTAAATTTGGTCATAGACATGGTTGAAAGAGTATGCATCCTGCATATCAATTTATCTCCTTTCAGTACCCATTATTCAGTTCCAACTATCATTGTTATAGGGTTCTCTTCCTTCTCTACTCTAAGTGCACTGCTCCACTATATGTGGCAAGCTTTCTACCATGGATGGTCCTTCTGACCCTCATCTCTATTGTTTCTAAATATTATTATCATACTATCTTTTTTTCTTATATCCCACAAATGAGTGTGATTATTTTATGTCTATTCCCTCTCTCTCTGACTCATTTCACTCAGCTAAAAAAAGAAAAATGGAAGATAGAATGAGATAGATAAAGATAGTAATAGCTAAATATATACAGAGAGAAGGGGGAGAGAAAGAAGTAAAATGTTAAGAGGCAGGCAGTGGGGATGATGTGAGAGTGTGGGAGGGAAACTGGGGACTCTGGTGGCAGGAAATGTGCACTAATGAAGGGTGGTGTACATTTTTGACTGAAATTCAATCATGAACAATTTTGTAAGAGAGGAGCTTAAATAAAATAGTTATTAAAAATAAATTTATGCAAAGGCAATTAACAAATAAATAGAATTAAATTTACAAAAATTGGTCATAGAAAAAATGGGGTCTGGAGAGGTGGAGCTAGAGATAAGGCATCTGCTTTGCAAACACTAGCCCAGGCGGGACTGTGGTTTGATCCCCTGGCATCGCATATGGTCCCCAGCCCAAATCAGGGGCGATTTCTGAGCACATATAGCCAGGAGTAACCCCTGAGCGTCAAATGGGTGTAAACTCAAAAAGCCAAAACAAAGAAAAACAAACTAAAACAAAAACAAAAAGCAAAACCAAAAACCTGGGTCATAGACTCTAGGATTGTATATTGGTTAGATTAAACGTTTATTTGAACAATTAAATTTGGTCAGATCTGTGCAATTTGGGATGGAGATTTCGTTAGTTTTGCCACGGCTCCAGCACCGCTATTAGAAAAGAGGATTTGTCTGTCTTCTCTATTAAGACAATATCATTTTGAATCTGATATTTCTTCAGATAATATCTACTATCAATTTAAGAGTACTCTCTATTAGCTCTCTATATTTTAAGCCTTGGACTATTCATGTAAAATGGAAAATTGTTGGTGCCAGAGGTCAAACCCAGGGCCTCTCACGTGCCAAAACAACCTCTACCACTGGCTATGTCCTTCACCCTGAGAGCAATTTTAAAGACTTGTATTCTAGCATTTGAGATAGCCTACATCTCTAGTAATATTGGCTAGGAGTACCAATACTCTAGTTCATATTAATCAGTCTACCTTTGTATTCTGCAATAAAAAATAGTTCCTGGTTAAATATTTTTGCACTGAACTACAACTAACACAAGTTATAATGACCTAATTTGTTCTATTATAACCTATCATTAAAATTACTTTATCTTTTATTATGTATATCATGCCCTATCATTAAAATTACTTTATCTTAGCTATATCCAGCATATATTTGCTTAGAAATAAAAGCACTAATATTTTTAAAAATGTATATTAAAATTTGCAAGTTAATCCATGCTACTTAATAATGTTTCATTTTTATTTAATGTGTTCCTGATTTGTACAGTTTCAAAAAGCTTGTAAGTACTTGAGGGCCAACAGTAAATCTACTATTTCTTTGTGTCCCTTGTAGGACATCAATAAATAGTTACAGAATTGAACTGTTCTCTAAGAAACACAATGTCTCCAGATCTTGAAGACTATGTAACTGCAAGGGGAAAAGGCCAGTGTGTTCTTGGCATAACCAAGAAATATATTAAAATGAAAATAGAAAGTATAGCGTTACCCTTAAGGAAGATTATCTTCTGTTCTCTACAGTTCTAGCTATAAGCGACCTAGGATGGGGATCAAAGATGGACCACTTTTGACTGATAAAGGTGATGAAATTATTTGAGGACTATGCTATTGAGCTGGATTACCAAGAGATCTTTGAATCTAACCGACAAAAAGATTCCTGGATCTAATTGTACATAGCACTTTATTTACAAATATAGCTACAGTCATTGATTCTACATAAATGAGAAGATCCTTCTTGTCTTTTAAAATTTATTCTTGGAGCTAGATATATAGTACACTTGTAAATTGCTGGACTTATTTGTAAGAGACCTGTTTTCATATTGAGTCCTACATATGAACTTGAGTCCTGCCAGGAATGGTCCTTAATCACAGAGTCAGGAGACAGTACTGAAAATTAAATGTGGCCCCAAAACAATAACAAAAATTATTTAATTTTTTAAAATCAATGTAAGCATTAATGTAAACATTATGTAAATACTGTATCTACAAGGTTGTACATAATACAGCTGTTTTTTCCCACAGATACAATTGTTCATGATTGAATTTCAGTCATTCAATGTATAATAACACTCTTAACCAGTGTTCATTTCCCACCATTAATGCCCCCAGTTTCCCTCCAACCCTCCACACTGCCTACCTTTTCTTCTCTCTATTTTTTAATATCTCTAGAGCTCGCTCTTTTCTTTTTCTTTTTTCTTTTTTGGTTTTTCGGGCCACACCTGTTTGATGCTCAGGAGTTACACCTGGCTAAGTGCTCAGAAATTGCCCCTGGCTTGGGGGACCATATGGAACGCCAGGGGATTGAACCGCGGTCCTTCCTTGGCTAGCGCTTGCAAGGCAGACACCTTACCTCTAGCGCCACCTTGCCGGCCCCTGCTTTTTCATTTTCTCCCCAGTTTCTTTATCCCACCCTACTGGGCACTGTGGTTTGCAATACTACTCCTGAATGGTATCTTGCCTATCACTAAGTCACTTTATAGCACTCAATTCTTGTCCAAAGTGGTGATTTTCAACTTGCATTATCATAAGGGCCCCTTTTCTTCCCTAACTGCACTGCCCTGCTATTTTGGAGGTGTTTCCTGTCATGGACTGGTACACCAGGCTCTTGCTCTCATCTCCATTGTCTCTGGATATTATTATCATAGTTATCTATTTTATTATAACCCACAAAGATAGACCATTCTATGTCTATATTCTTTTTCCTCTGACTCATTTCTGAACATAATACTCTCCATATCCATCCATGTATAAAAAATTTCATGACTTTATTTTTCCTAAAAGCTGCATAGTTTCCATAGTATCATGGTTTTCTTATCCATTCATCTGTATTTAGACACTTGGGTTGTTTCCAATTCTGGCTATTGTGAACAGTACTGCAATAAACAGAGGATTCTAGAGAGGTTTTCTGCACTGTGTTTTTGGGCTTTTAGGGTACATACCTAGGAGTGGTATCTCTGGGTTTTACAGAAACTCCATTTCCAGTTTTCCAAAAAAGGCTGGACCAGTTGATATTCCCACTATCAATGAATCAGAGTCCTTTTCTCTCTTCATCTATGCCAGCCATGATTGCTCTTATTCTTGGTGATGTATGCGTCTCTGTTTGTGACATGGTATCTCAACGGTGTTTTTATTTGCATCTTCCTGTTTCCCTGATGATTAATGATGTGGGAGTATTTTGTAATATGTCTTTGGCCATCTGTATTTCTATTATTTATTTATTTATTTATTTATTTATTTATTTATTTATTTATTTATTAAGTTTTTGGGCCACACCAGGTGATGCTCAGGGTTTACTCCTGGCTATACACTCAGAAAATGCTTCTGGCTTGGGGGACCATATGGAAAGCTGGAGGATCGAACCATGGACCGTGCCAATTCTCCAGCCCCATGTATTATTTGAAGTAATGTCTTTTCATTTCTTCTCCCCATTTTTGGATAGGATTTAATTATTTTTCTTGCTAAGTTCTACCAATGCCATGTGTAGCTTGGATATTAACTCATCAGATGGGTATTGTTTAAGTGGTTTCTTCCATTTTGTGAGTAGTCTTTGCATACTACTCACTGTTTTCAATGAGGTGCAGAAGCTTCTTAGTTTACATAGTCTCATTTGTTTATTTGCTTCCTCTTGCTTGGACAATGGTGTTACAACCTTGACTATGCCTTTAGCTTTAATGTAATGTAATGTCCTGCCTACATTTTTATCTATTTTTAATGGTTTCAGGTCTGATATTAAGATCTTTACTCCATTTTGATTTGATCTTTGTGCATGGTATTAAGGAGAGGTCTGAGTTCACCTATTTTGCACCAAGTTTACCAATTTTCCCAACACTACTCGTTGAAGAGGTTTTGTTTGCTGCACTTCATATTTCTGCCCCTTTATCAAAGATTAATTCATCATATACCTGAGAGTCAGTCTCAGAATATTCAAGACTATTATATTGATCTGTGGGTCTGTCTTAATTAAAATACATTGCTGTTTTAATGACTACTGCATTATAATAGAGTTTGAAGTTGGGGAAACTGATGCATCCCATTTTCTTTTTTCCAAGGATTGCTTTAGTTATTTGCGGAGGTATATCATTTTATATGAAGCTCATCTATTTCTTTGAGAAATATCATTGGTATCCTTATGGGGAATGCATTAAATCTGTAAAGTGCTTTGGGAAGCATTGTTATTTTAATAATATTACTTCTCCTAATACATGAGTAGTCTATGTGTTTCCATTTCTTTCTGTCCTCTTCTATTTTTTGAAGTAGTGTTTTGTATTTTCCTTTTTTCACCTCATTAGTTAAGCTGACTCCAAAGTACTAGATTTTCTGAGGCACAATTATAAGTATAATTGTTTTTTAATAACTTTTTCTTATCTTTCAGTATTTATATATAGAAAAGCCATATCTCTAGTTGTAGTTTTCATCAGTGTGACTAGAATGTACCTTGTGGTGCTTTTATTTGGATCTCTTTTAGCTGTACTCTTTGGGTATTGAAAATTCTCAGCTCTGAGAATTTCCCAGCAAAGATGTCTTTGATTATTGATTCTTCATAGGGTTTTCTTCCAGATCTTTTGAAACCCCAATTATTCTTACGTTGTCCCTGTTGAATTTGTCCCAAAGTTTTATTCTCATTTATTAACTTCTCTTCATTTATTTTAAGTCTATTTTCCAACTTCTGTTGTATGGAAGAATTATGAAGTTCAATTTCCAGCTCACTGATTTTATCCTTAGCAGCTGTCAGTGAGGCTTTCCAGTGAGTTTTTCTTTTCACTTACCAAGTTTTCAGTCCTGATATTTCTGTTTGAATTTTTCTTATTTCTGCTCTCACATCCTCTTAATCCTTACTGGCTTTCTTTTCCATGGTTTTTTTGAGTTCTTTGAAAATTCTCAACAAATCCTCTCTAAGTCTTGATTAGAGAGGTAATATAAGTGGCTGATGTTAGTTGGATCCTCACTACTGTCTTCATACTGCTGTCTTTATTCAATAAGAGTTATGGAGTTCTGTATTGATTTCTCATTGTGACCATTGTATAAGTGTTGTGGTGTACTGCCTAGATACTCAGCTTTGCTCTGCTATCATGCTCTTGTCTGGGTGCACTTACATCAGTTCAAAATGATGCCTTTGAATCCAAATGCAGCCCACAAGTCTCAGATGCTCCATCAACTATTTTTAAATAAGTTTAAAAAATAAACCCTCAATCCTGCAGTAACAAACAATGGCATGATAAGATGAAAAAGATGAGGTAAAATGAGAGTGATTGGGGCTGGAGCTATTATAGAGTGGTAGGGCATTTGCCTTGCCCGTGGCCAATCTTGGACAGACTCTGGTTCAATTCCCAGAATTCCACATGGTCCCCCGAGCCTACCAGGAAGGATTTCTGAGAGCAGGCCCAGGAGTAACCCCTCAGCGCAGCTGGGTGTGACTCCCCCCGAAAATAAAATGGAAGTATTAAAAATCAAGTGCAGTCAAATAATCAAGTCTATCTTGCATTTGATCTTTGATCAACTAACTGCCTTTAGAATTCTGAGATTCTACCATTAACCTTACGGATATCAATCATTTTAGTGGCATAGTCAAAAACCCTTTCTTTACTGAGCTCTTGATTTAATGGGTTTACTCTCTTTATTAAATAAAGATTAATTATAAAACTATCTTCATGTGAATTTTGTGGCTTGTCATCTGCTCTCTTATAAAAACTTCCTGGGACAATCCTAATCATTTCAATGTCACAGTCAATGTGTTTTATATGACATATCCTTGACCTTTAACTTAATGCTTTAGTGCATTAATGTCTTTGGCCATTCAGATTTATCTTTGTAACTAAGAACCATTATAGATGAATCTCTAAAATTGTGACTTGTTTATCATGATTCTCATATTGAGAAGTAGAAATACCGTATTTTTCAGCATATATGACCCTTCAACCCATAAAAAACTTCTTAAAAGTCTTAAAAGTAAGTTACTTCTTAAAAGCTGGAACAAGTTTCAGCATATAATATGACTCCCGACTTTTAGGAAGTTTTCCATGAGTTGAAGGGTCATCTTATAAGCCGGCAAATACAGTATATAATTTATATCTCTTTAATAATGGGTAGCAGGCCTAAGGAATATTATTATAGTGAAACTTCCTACACAGAGCCACAAAAGAGTTTAAATCAGTTAAGGAAGGTTTGATCCATTATTTCACTATAGGAACTTAATCAATAATTGGTATTTGGAACAGCCAAAGATTATATTTAAGAGCAATCAAGCTTCTTACCTAAAGCCATTGTTGACATAAAGATGAGTAAATAGCTGATTTAAATGAACTGTTTTTTATTGTTGTTTTAGTGTTCATGACATTGTTGAAGTAGTGTTTGAAAAGTCTTCCTTATTTTTCTTTGACCAATTATAAAAGAAAAGAGATGTAACTTCCTGGGCTCACCATAGCAACTCATATTTATTGAATTTATATTTCTTCTAGGAGAAAGATCAGAGATGAAACAGTTATGGAACTACAGCTTGTTCTAGAATTCTGATTTGAAAGGTCCATAAGCTGTCTATTTTATGTTTCTAATTCTATCTATCTAGTCCCCAAAAGAAAAACAGTTAAGTGCTAGATGTAGATTTTCATATTTAAAACTAAAAACATTTCTATATAGTCAATGTATTTTTTTGAAATTTTTATTGTGGTAAAAGTTAATTACAAATCTTTCACAGGAATATTTAAGGAACATAGTGACAATGAATGAAGGACATTCCCACCAACAGTGTTGTTCTCCCTCAATCCCTGTTCCCAGCATGCATCCCGCATCTCCCTCCTTTACCTGAGTAATGCAAGTGGAACTATTCCCCACTTGTACAGAGTGTTGCAGATAGGGTATCAATTCTGTTTTCGTTGACTTTAGATTTGGTATTCAAGTATGATCATTTTTTATTTCCACCAAATGAACATACGACTGTTCTTGGTAACATGGGGGGGGGGAAGGCAAATAAAAAAGAGAAAAACTAGGAGGAGTCCATCTAGGTGTTATAAATATCCATTTAGAAGAAGAAAGGGAAAAAAAAAGAAAAAGGTATCAAAACAAAAACAAAAAACAATAAGGGAGTAACAGCAAAATTACAAAAAGAATAAAAATAGAATAAACCAAAAAACAAAACCATCAGCTATGGAAAAAAAAGAAAAACAACAACAACAAAATAAAAAAAAAGAAACTGAGGTACAAAGAAGCTGAGAAAAAAGTTCTATAAAATTCCTTTGGTTGGAAAGTGCTGGAGCATTAATGCTGCCTATCTGATTACAGAGCCTATCTATAGTTAAGTATTCACTTGAGACTGTCACCAAGGGCTTCAGACCACTTGGAATCTGGAATCTGCTTTCCAAGTTTGCTTTTAGATGTAGCTGTGTTGTCAGTATTCAAACTATTTCTGAAGAGCTCATTCAGACTGGAACTCAGAAGCCTCAAAAATAAAGTTAATAAATCTTCCACTCATGCCTCGAAACTTAGTAGACTGAATGTGAAAGAGGCCAAAGCAGATTTAAAGTGACTGAAATGACAAAAGGTGAAATGTGACTGAAGTGAATGAATTCCAAAAGCGTGTATGAATAGTATTACACAAGTGAAGCAAATTCAATATTAATTCAATTTCTGATCACGTGCAGTGGGAAAACAAGGGCAAAGGAGCAAAAGAGTCAAGGGTAATGAACAATTTTATTACTTTTTTTCCATGGTGCTCCTACATGTGGGTTTCTGCTGCTATTTATTAACATGCAGAAGTTCAAGTTTGTGTAAAATGCCGATCATAACGTTATAGAAGGCTAACTGCTGCCCTGCAGTGGAGAATGTAGCTTGATGTCAGATTATAAAACTCCCAGCTTCTTTCTAGTATCACAAATTACTGGAGTATTTTAAAAATTAAAAATAAAATACCTTGTGGCTAGTAAGGCAAATGTGGCACTTGCCTTGCAAAAGGGTGGCCCCAATTCAACCCCTGAATACCACCAGGAGTGGTCCTTGAACACAGAGCCAGGAATAAGCTCTGACTACTGCAGAACAGGGCCCAAATTTCTACCCAAATAAATAAAAATAAAATATTCTATTAAGTAAGTTGCAACTTGGTGAGTGAGCCAATTATTCCTATAGATGACTCTTACGACTTCTTTTCATTTTCTTTCTTTCTTTTTTGTTTTATGTTTTTGGACCACACTCGGTGATGCTCAGGGGTTACTCCTGGCTATGCACTCAGAAATCACTTCTGGCTTGGGGGACCGTATGGGATGCTGGGGGATCGAACAGCAGTTCGTCTTAGGCTAGAGTGGGCAAGGCAGATGCCTTACCACTTGCGCCACTGCTCCGGCTCCAACTCTTAAAATTTCTACAAGGAAAATTCTATTTCTATTTCTATATGGTAGATGGATTAATGTTCAGACCAATTCTTCCGGTTAAGGGGTATAATACTGAGTTCTGATGAACAGAGAGCATATGACTGACTAAGCCTGTGATGCTCAGGTGATACTATCCTGAAAGATAACAATGCTAAACTTACACTGACATAGGTTTTAGTCTTAGTGCCAAAGTTTCAAGATTTAATCGTGTTTCATTCGGTTAATTTTCTGAGAACCAGGCCACTTTATATATGATGAAGTTTATTGCTATCTTAGACAACTGTAAGTAACAAAGCATATCTATTACTACTGGTAGAATGCCTTGTACAAAGTAGAACCTCTTGGGTGACAGTAATTATGTAAAGTGCAAAGTTCCATTCCATGAAGCTTAAAACATATTGGTTGAATGAGTTTAATAAATGAAAGATTAGAAACTGTCCTTAGGCAATAAATCTAATATATTGTGGTTAATTTCTCTTACTTCCCTTTTTAAAAAGTCTCCCTTTAACAGTAGCAACTTGCACCTGAGCTGTTGGTGGGGAAGGAAGAGGTTAATAGGCCCAAGATTTTCAAAATGCTTTTTCTTTTGTTTTTAATAAAATTTTTCTTGAATAAGGCAAATATTCATTGGTTTTTAAATCATAATGTATAGATTGCTACATATTGGGTTATTTGCAGTCAGATTTGGTTGCCAATCTACTACCAATTTACCATGCTGCACCAAGTTGACTATAAATGGGTGCTGTCTTCAATGTATAAAAATCATCAAAATTTTAATATTTTACTAATGTGAGATAATGTTTTAATTATGTACACACATATATAGGCACAATGACTTTCTTTTTTTGATTTTTGGGACCACACCTGGCAGCAGTCAGGGCTTATTCCTGTCTCTATACTCAGAAATTATACCTCGCAGGCTTGTAGGACCATATGGGATGCCAGAGATTTAACCTGGATTGGCTAAATTCCAGGCCTTACCCTTTGCACTATCACTTCAGCCCCACAGTGTCTATTTATGTATGCTTCTTTAATGCCTGGATTTTTTTTTCTGACTCATTGGATGAGGCTCTATACTTTTAATATCACAGATCTATAGACACATGCAGATATATATTGGAACACCCTGCCTTTACCTAAAATAAAGGCCTTCCCCAGCTTCCCCTTTCATTTTCACCTAACCCTTTGACATTTAAAAGTAGATTGGCTTAAAGGTACTTTTGTCTCTCACTCGACCCTCCCCATCCCGGTTAAATTTGAACTGGAAAATAAATAGATGTCTGTTTGGTGGGTCCAGAGAGACCAAGAGGTGAGAAGCCACCGATTCCTTGATTCTCTCCCCTATGACTGGCTTAATTTATTAATTATCCATAAATATCCTGCTTCAGACCTGCTCAGCAGGGGCTGGAAATACCATGTGTGGATTTATTTTACATACACACACATAAACTACCATTGGGATAATCATTTTTATGTTATAAGGAACCTGAGTTCTGTTGTGAGCTGGGAGAAATAGTTCCTTTGGGAAATCCATTGCCAATGTCCAGTTAATTGTAACCCTGAACCAATATGGTAAGGAATTCTTATTCCTCAAGAAAATCAAAGATCAATGATTTTTGTGTGATATTTACTAAACTTAAAAAAAAAACAACAACAGTTTTGCTTTTAGTTTTGGACCAAACTCGATGTTGTTCAGTGATAACTCCTGGCTCTGCACTCAGGAATCACTCCTGGCAGGCTCAAGGGATCTTCTGGGATGTTAAAGATTGAACCCAGGTCAGCCACTTTCAAGGCAAATGCCCTACCCACAGTGCTATCACTCCAGACCCAGTGACTTGTTTTCCCTTGTGAAAAGACTTAGACAGTTCAGATAATGTTAGGCACCCTATTGATTTATTTTTCTTTGGTTCTTTGACCAGAGAATGCCATTGTAATGAAGCTACTCTAGCTTTTTTCTTTAGGAAATAAAGAAATAAAGGCTTTCTTTTTTTTTTTTTTATACAATTGGATGCTTAGGTGCATGGCTACACCTAGATTTTAAAAAATACAGAATATGTAGAAAGAAAATAAAATATGTAGATTGTTTGAATGATCTTACAAATAGAGATCTTTCAAAAAATGAACTGTTAAGGACCACAGATGGAGAGGAGAAGGTACATAGATGAACAGTTGTTTCTTGTGCTACTTTTAAGGTAATGCTATTAAGGGATTTGCTAAGATGTTCAAGTGAAAAAATTGTGTTAGCTTTATAAGAAAGTCGCTGCATATGAGGAGTATCATCATCATCATCATTAGTATTATTATGTTGTAAACCTTTTTTTAAAAAATGGAAACTAGATTGAGAAAACAGCTAAAAAGGAAATATAATGTATTGTTACAAAATTTGCTTCCATATATAGGGTATCTTTGGCAGGCGCTTCCAGTGCCATGTTTTTCATTGCAAGTGACTTACATCAGTACTGACATCTTCCAGATGTTAGTAGCTTTGATTCCCCCTTTCACTCCCCCCACTTCGGTAGCAAACGAGTTGGCATGGAAACAACTCTTAGCTGGCAACATGACATATGATTCAAGGCAAATGCATTTTAACACAGATGAATAGTTCAGAAATCTGCCTTTAACAAAAGTCATTTTGAGAGCTGTTTTGAATTTTTTGGTGTTTTGTGACAACTTCTTCATGTAGATGGGAGAAATCAAAGCATTCGATGTTATGCAATGCAACAATTGCTAAAATGTAATTTAGCTCTCACACTGAAAAGAACCTTCAAATTTAGAAAGAGACTTTAGGTATAAGGAACCTAAACAAAATATCTAGCTCATGGAAAATTACCTATTTGTTTTTTTAAAGAAGCACCCTCTGAAACAGACCAAATATGAACTGGTAGTCTGTTATTCAACTCTAAAATCTAGAGCTATAATTATGTCAGATGGTTTGATTTTTTTCCTGAGGGGGAATAAGAAAAGAGAGAATAAGAATACATTTGCTTTCCTTTGTCTTTTTTAGCTAAGATTATTGATCTACTTCATCATCTCTTCTTCAGAAGAGCTAGGAGCACAGGCTCTCCTGCTAGATATTCTGATAGAGTTCCTTATTCTTGTCCTAGGTATGGGTACTAAAATATTCTTGTATTTCCTAATTTTTTCTTCTCAACACAGGGAAACTTTACATGTGCTCCTCGGTTTTCTTGCAGGAAGATGGGCTATGTGACTAGTTCTGGGTGTGGACCAGGAAAAGAAATGACAGTGCCTCTTTTAGGATCAGGCATTTACTTCTCTGTGCTTGACTCTTCAGCACCTTCTTTCTCTTGTCAGGCCATGTGTATCAGAGAGAGAACAGATGCACCAGGGGAAGCATTAACTGGCCTGGAATAGAGGATGGCTAGAAGCTTTCAAGACATAATGACCATGTAGCTGAGTGTAAGAAAGTAATTCATGGTGTGCGTTAAAGCACCAAGAATTTGAACTTATTTATATCCCCAAACTATCTCAGAGAAAGTTTGAGCTATAACCCATGCTAGCTTGCAACAACTCTATATTAGCTTGTAGATTTCTCCTAGGAACAGGACTCATATCCAAGGCATGTTTGTACTTCTAGGATTTGGTTAGGGCTTGGTGTATAGGTGAATGAAAATAATGATGAGATATGAGCACAATGGGTCTGTTTAATTGTTCCTATTGCAGTATAATTTTAGTGAATTTGCAAAATGTTAGAAAATATACAAATTCAGAAAACATTGTTTTCTAGGGAACAAGATGGCAGAGCCATATTTCCTTTACCCCAAAGCAAAAATATCAGACTAACAGCATACCTGAGATTCCTTCTAAGGAACTTATTTCATTAAAAATAGAAATTTTCCATAATTCTATATCTGGTTTTATTCCAAATAATTGAATAATTGTAATGTAGAAGTTATGTGTAGTGTCTTAACATTTTATACTTTAAAATATGCCCATGGTCTCAATAAATCATCTCATTGATATAAACTTATAAATTTATCCACTGATATAATCTATGATATTTGGACTACTTACTTGAGAAAGGAAGTATAACATAGCTACAATCCAAAGATTCAGTCAAAATTCCTAAAGTTAAAATATATACTGTAAGATTTTTTACATTTTTGTCTCTCTGAATAGTTACTTAATCCCTGATACTCAGGTTAATTATTTAGAGTTGGTAATTTAGTTATCCTTTTTGTTAAATTTTTATTATGACCAATGTGAGTTACAAGTCTTTCCCAGTTATATTTAAGGTACATAGTGACAGTGAATTAGGGCCATTCCCAGAGCCAGTGTTGTCCTCCCTCCACCCCTGTTCCCAGCATGCATCCCATATCTCCCTCTGACTGCTAGTATAACCGGTGCCCTTAGTTTATTCCTTCCTTCCTTCCTTCCTTCCTTCCTTCCTTCCTTCCTTCCTTCCTTCCTTCCTTCCTTCCTTCCTTCCTTCCTTCCTTCCTTCCTTCCTTCCCTTCCCTTCCCTTCCCATCCTTTCCTTTCCTTCCTTTTCTTCCCTTCCTTCCTTCCTTCCTTCCTTCCTTCCTTCCTTCCTTCCTTCCTTCCTTCCTTCCTTCCTTCCTTCCTTCCCTTCCCTTCCTTTCCTTTCCTTCCCTTCCTTCCCTTCTTTTCCTTCCTTTCCTTCCCTTCCTTCCTTCCTTCCTTCCTTCCTTCCTCCTTCCTTCCTTCCTTTCCTTTCCTTTCATTCCTTTCCTTCCTTCCTTTCCTTCCTTCCTTCCTTCCTTCCTTCCTTCCTTCCTTCCTTCCTTCCTTCCTTCCTTCCTTCCTTCCTTCCTTCCTTCCTTCCTTCCTTCCCTTCCTTTCCTTTCCTTCCTTTTCTTGCCTTCCTTCCTTCCTTCTTTCCCTTCCTTTTCTTCCCTTCCTTCATTCCGTTCCTTCCCTTCTTTTTCTTCCTTTCCTTTCCTTCCTTTTCTTCCCTTCCTTCCTTCCCTTCCTTCCCTTCTTTTCCTTCCTTTCCTTTCCTTTCCTTTCCTTTTCTTTTCTTTCCTTTCCTTTCCTTTCCTTTCCTTTCCTTTCCTTTCCTTTCCTTTCCTTTCCTTTCCTTTCCTTTCCTTTCCTTTCCTTTCCTTTCCTTTCCTTTCCTTTCCTTTCCTTCCTTCCTTTCCCTTCCTTCCTTTCCCTTCCCTTCTCTTCCTTCCTTCCTTTCCTTCCTTCTTTCCTTTCCTTTCCTTCCTCCTTTCCTTTCCTTTCCTTTCCTTTCCTTTCCTTTCCTTTCCTTTCCTTTCCTTTCCTTTCCTTTCCTTTCCTTTCCTTTCCTTTCCTTTCCTTTCCTTTCCTTTCCTTTCCTTTCCTTTCCTTTCCTTTCCTTTCCTTTCCTTTCCTTTCCTTTCCTTCCTTCCTTCCTTCCTTCCTTCCTTCCTTCCTTCCTTCCTTCCTTCCTTCCTTCCTTCCTTCCTTTGTATATAACTTGTAGAAAGATCTTGATTCTGTTGTCGTTGACGTTGGGTTTAGTATTTATGTCTGATCACTTTTTATTATTTATTTTGGTATTTAGGTCTGATCACTCAATGTTCATGCATCTGTTTGTTCCTAGTTCCATCTGCTTCCCCCACTCCCCTCAATTTATAAGGCAGAATAAGATGATTCAAGTTCTGTGATTCTATTGGGATTCTCACTCATCTATGGGTTTTAAGAAAAATGAAAGACATTCTTGCAATATTAATTTTCAGACACAACAGAGAGAAGGGCTGGAAGTTACAGCTCACTTCATAAAGTTCACCACAAACAGTGATGAGTTTAGTTAGAGAAATAACTACATTTTGAACTATCCTAATAATGAGAATGGACGAGGGAAATAGAAAGCCTGTCTAGAGTACAGGCGGGGGTTGGGTGGGGAGGAGGGAGATTTGGGACATTGGTGATGGGAATGTTGCACTGGTGATGGGTGGTGTTCTTTACATGACTGAAACCCATACATGATTGAAACCCAAACACAGTCATGTATGTAATCAAGGCGTTTAAATAAAATATATATAAAAAAGAAACAAAAAATAATAAAAAGCATACTTTGTAATATCCAAAATTAAATCAATTGCATTTCATAAAAAAAAGCTAGAAGAGTCTGTCAAGGAGCTATCAATATCAATTTAAAAGAAGAATGAAAAAAGTAAAAAAACAAACAAACAAAAAAACAAAACAAGCAATGACAAAAAGCACACAACAGCAACAATAAACAACTAAACAACAACAAGAAAGAAAAAACAAAAAGAAGAAAGGAGCGCTGGTATAGCAAGTTTTGTGGTATTTTGTTTTTGTTTTGGTTGTTGTTTTGTTTTATTTTTTCATAAGCACTGTTGATATTGATTAATTAATTAGAAAGGGAATTCTAATTTTAATTAGAATTTACTTCTAAATCTAATCTCTAATTTAAGAGATACAGGATTTCTCCATCCTTGAATCATAATGTGATAATTCAGTTATCCTGATCTAACTAGTTTTATATATTTTATAAATCATTTAGAAGACTATTTCATACTCAGTCTACTTTGGCTATTAAAATAATTTTACAAGTGAAAAAAATGAAAGTCAGAAAAGTTAACTATTTCCCCAAAGATCATATAGTGAGAGAAGTCTCAGATTAGACTGACCCCCAAAGTCTGATAATTGTCATAATAATGACTTCCTGTCTATGCAGACATAAATTAGTCAATGAATTAATACCACATATGGCGAATCCCAACTGTTAGACACAATATGATTGTATTCACTTTAGTTTTTCAGTCTCCATCTACTCATATGCAAAAGAAAATAAAAATGTTCATTAAGATATTATTGGCATTTCAGTTTTTTAATAATCTGGAATTATTAAGCAGAGAGGAAGGATATGCAATTAAAAAATGTGATATCTGGGGCTGGAGAAATAGTATACTGTGTTGGGTATTTGTTTTGAATGCAGCCAACCCAGATTTAATCCCTAGCATCTTGTAGGGTTCCCTGAGCAACACCAGGAGTGATTCTTGAGTACAGAGCCAGGAATAACCTCTGAACACTGCCTGATATGGTCCAAAAAAAAAATAAAATAAAATAAAGGAAGTCTTCATCATCTATGCTAAACATCAGTTTCCTCATCTATAAAATAGTAAGATTAGGGGCCAGAGAGATACCAAAAGGGTAGGGCGTTTGGCTTACATGTGGCTGACCCAGGAGGAACCTGGTTCGATTTTCGGCATCCCATATGGGCCCCCAGCCTACCAGGGGCGATTTCTGAGTGCAGAGCCAGGAGTAACCCCTGAGCACCCCCGGGTGTGGCCCCAAAAAACCAATTGATCAATAAAGTTTAATAAAAATATGCAAAATTATCATGAAGGTTAGAATAATATAAAGAAAGTATGAGCTCAGTGCCTGCCACATAGTTGATTCTCTACAGACAATACTCCAATTCATAGTTTCTGTCATTAACTTCAACAAGACTGGAGCAGTTCTCTGTAAATTTACTCATAGGGAAAAGACTTTTTCATGCGCCTGAAGGCCCCAGCCCAGTGAGCTCCCAGTTAGCTGGCTTATTTATGAAAGTTCTCTATTCCATTTAGAGGATAGATGATGGCCTTAGGGCAACTTCAGTGCTGCTCTTTAGTGTTAATTTTAGAGCAATGCAGCAAACTTATGGAGAAGGCTGCTTGGGCCACCAACTGTATAGAGTCATTCCCTTTGCCATCTGACTGTGAGCTCAGCACCAAGAATTCACATGTGGAGAGAGAGCATGAAAGAGCTGATCTTGTAGCTCTTAGCTTAAGACATGTGTTACCCTGTCATAGAGAGGAAATGGAGTGAGTGATTGGAGTCCACATTGCTAGGGCAAAGCCGAAAGTGATTTCTTATTAGTAGCGTGGCATTAATAATAACAATAGCCGTGCAGTAACAAAACAGTCGCTGTGCTTGAAATATAGGAGAGAAATAATTGGCCCAGAAAGGCATTATAAGTTGGAATGTTTCATATTTGCTTGATTTACCATCTTCAAGCAGTTCAAACAGCTTTTCACAATAAACTTAAATACTTAAAATGTCCTGCTCGTGCACTGAAGCATCTTTTATATACTTGTTTCTGCAGTTGGGAACCTTCTAGTTGCAGAAATAAGAAATCAGAATAGACCCAATTTATTTTACTGATATTTGAAGGTAATTTTTCCCTTAATGAATGCATCTGTTTGGATGATAAATTGTCCATTAGACAATGTTCAAGTGTTTTTATGCTCTCTGTTTTGATTACGGGGCTTTTAATGTAGTGTCGCATCTACTCGTTGAATTTTTCCTGCAATCCACTAAAGAGAAAAGACTGGAGAAAATGCCGGGCTGACTTCTCTTCCTTAAGTATTTTCATTTATTAAATAACTGACCTAATAGATTTCATCAAGACGTATATCTCAGCTTTGGGCTGACCTTATTGAGATTTAGTCAGCTTCATAAGGCTAATTAGATATCAGCATTAGTGTCCAGTGCAGACACACAGACATACTGACTCCAGCCTCACACAGAATGTCTTGGACTCGATTCTTTATTGTTCCCCACATAATCACAAGAATTTGAAAATTCTCTCCACTCTTCATGGGGCTGGTATGCTGCTTGCTTCCCTTCTAACTCAAGAGGGAGTGTGTTAAATGTAGTGTGAGCAGAAGACATACACAATGTGCGGCATTAGTTGCACAGTTGCTATTTCCATCATATTGTTAATGGGGATTACACATCTAAATTTCCCTGTAGCAATCGTTCACAGTGGGCATGGGGAGGATATCAAAATGCATGAATCCAAATAATGAATCGTATGGCGCTGGAGTCTGGTTGAATTTTAAACTACTCTCGGAAATGAATACATCTTTATCTTAAACAAACGCTCTATATATGTAGGCTTCCTGTCAAAATTGGTCTATGTTTTGCTTCAGTGTGGGCTTGGTTTCTAGTGCTAGGAAACAGCATTTGACAATGATGCCCAGTTCTAATGGGTCTTCTTGGAGAAAACGAACTAAGGATATTAAGTTGTTTTGACAAGCAGTTTTGCATTTTTTGAATGTTTATGCCACACTATCAGTGCTCTGACCTATTGGAAAAGAAATCTTTATGATACTAACTTGCATAAATATCGGAGGAAAAAACAATAAAAAAGAACTTTTCATTATATCCTCTCCTGCATATCATTGACATTCAGCATGCTTTCAAACAGAAATAAATAAATATCTTGGACATATATTGTAACTTTTCATTTTTTTAAGCCATGAGTTTTGTATAAAAATACAGTATCTTATCTGCCCATGTCCCATCTCCTAAAAAGTCACTTACTATTGAACTTAGGATAAAAGTAAAGGTTAAATGAAATGTCTCACAGGTGGGAAAAGACTGGGGAAATCTTTTTTTGTTTGGCAATATTTTGTTTTGTTTTGGGGCCACATCTAGCTGTGATTAGGGTTTGTTCCTGGCTTTGAAATATTAACCCTGAGATCCTGGCTGAGCTCATATCATTCTGGTTGAATCAGGGGACCATATGAGCTGCCATAGATCAAACCTGGGTACATTGCACATTGGGGACTTGCAAATGGTCAGCCATATTGCAAGGCAGGCAACCTACCTGCTGTACTAACATTCTGGCCCTGAAGTGGGAGAAATATTTAGCAGTCTTCTTAGAGTTTTTGCTGCCACACTCAGTTCCTGGGGGCCTAAAATTTCAAAACAACAGCTTCAAGTAAGAGTATGTTAGAACAACACTTTAAAAATTCTAATATATCAAAACCAAATTTGATAATTAACTCCTTCTCCCCTTAATTGCTAACGAAACTCATTTCTCAGTTAAAGAGTTGTTGGGCCCAGCCTTACAATATAACAATAAAGAACACTTTTCAATAGATGAGATATGAAAAGTCCTAGTACTGTGATTCAGGAGTTTTGATCTGTATCACTCTTGTCATGGTTCCTGCACTTAGAAGTTGGAGTAATAGCCCTAAGGGTGATTCATCCTAAAAGAACAGAGACTTCGTCTTGATCTGCTAAATAGCTTGGTACCAAACACATCCCTTTGTTGTGTAAGCAAATGAATTTTCTGAAATCTGAAACATTTCTCTAATAATGACTATGTATTCTTTCCATGAATTATGAACAATCTGATGTTTAATTTTTTGGGGGGTGATGCCTCATTCATAGAATTTCATAGAAAAATTTCATAGAAAAAGAATTTTTTACAATTGTAATGGCAAAATGAGCTAAAATTTTTGGAGTGGTATTTAATAGGGTCAGTTGGAAATAAGATTTCCTCATTTTAATTTTTATGGTTCATAAAAAATTTATTTAATCAGAGTGAATTCCTGCTGATTTATTACAGTTACAGCAGGTGTCTTCAGAATAGCTCCTGAGAGCCAGTCCAAAGTGTCGATGTGCAGTGTATGTAGAATGTCTCCTGTTTGCCAGACATAACTTCTTTTGATAATACAATGTGAACTTAATCAAAGTTCTGTCCTCCAGGAGTTTATAATCTCTTTAGATGTCAGATAATTTATAATCAAAAGTACCAATAACATGAAATATTCTAAATTAATAGCACAGATGGTAAACCAGAGGAATTTAGACAGACTAGCATTTCATTGGGTACTGGAAGCTTCATATTCACATTCATAGTCATACAGTTGCCAAGGAACTTAGGTCAGTGTGAAAACTAGAGCTAACAAAGAGAAGCTGGACTTATTTGGCTGCTTGCTTAGAGGAGAAGACCTTCATAGAAAATATCTTTTTGTACAGACTACCATATCTGTTACTTAGCACAGACATAGTGCCTGGCATGTTAGAAATGTTCCCTAAATTTTTGTTTAGAGAAAAATGACTGTACTGTTGCAGAAGCCAAATATGCAATTTGACTTTGCAACTCCTAGACAGAAATTAGTAAATTATAAATAATATTTACTTTGATAGCTAGGAAGTAGTAAGTGGTATTGAATTTTTCTAAAATCTTAGACAGGTATGAAGAAGTGTCTTAGTTAAATGGTGAAATGAATTTATTCAAGATGGTCAGTCATTAAAATACTTTCAAGTGACCTAGAAGTAGTTCTAGAAGTTCTGTTCCCTCAGTGTCATTTTAATCCATCTTCTGTGGTTGGTGGTCTTGGTCTTTGCGCTGATCCTTGGATGAGGTCTGGGATAGTGTCTTTTGTTATGTTTCCAGAAGACCCATTTCGTTGCAATTGTCTCAGACAAACCTCTGGAACTAGAGATCATGGTTGTTGTGCAGGTCGTAGCTCAAACCCTAGACTAAGGCTTTTTTTATTGGTCCCAGGCTACATACTGCCCGGTCATGGCTCTATCAGCCAGTCATCTATAGATAGCGATCTTGGCTTTTGCACAGACCGAAGGGTGGCAAGTTTTCTGATTTTGTCTTATCATTAGCTGGTGCTCTTTTCTCCTCTCTTCTCACTACTTTTTTTTTTCCTCTTTTCTTCTTTCCTGCCCCTTCCATATACTTTCCTCTTTCCCCCCTTTGGAAATCCGACTATCTCTTCACCCCTCAATCCCATCCAGATTTCCCACCTTATTAAAACTCTTCAACGTCAGTTCTTAATTTATTAGGCATCAAGACTGAACTCCTACCCAAGTGACCTCAGTTTTTACACTTTTGCAAGGTGGATTCTTGATAGTTTCAATGTAGGGAAAAGGTTATGATGATTTATAAAAGCTTCCTTCATCTTAACTAAATCTTTATAAAGTTCTTTGACCTCAGAAACAAAGGAATAAAAATCACTTTCCTATTATTTGGACTGAACTCAAGAGAGAACATTTGATTTTGAATGTGGTCTTTCTAAGGAATAAAATTGGTCAGGAAAAATAAGAACAATAAGAAATTAGTGTTTTTGTTTGGTTTTGGTTCTGTTTTTACTTAGGGTGAGTATCTAACTAAGCTTTATGATCTTGTATGATCTATGGAGAGTTTGCAAAGCTATATATAGTGAATAATTACTATTTTGAGGCTTACCATTTATCAATTGCCATTAGGAAGCACATTATTTTAAAAGTATATTCAACTTACAGTAGTTAGCCTCAGAGGCAAATGATTAGTCAGCTTTATTAGCATATATAAACATGATATCTCTATGTATATTTACATATACATTTTAGCATTTCTCCTGTTTCAATAACTAGATCTTATGTGCCCTTAAGTCAGTAAACATTTTTATTATTTATTCAGCTAATATTACCAGGAGACAAGTTGGCATTAGGGTAAATGATGAATAAGAAAAATGTTGCCCTATGTTGTTGTCATTTTTATCCTGAAGGAAAAGATTAATAAGTGAGCTCTGGTTTACAGTTAAAAGTGGTAAACTGTGGGGAGTTAGTGTTTACATTATGCAAGTATCTAATCTATATCTAGAGACAGGGAAGCCACCAAGAGAAAAGTTATATATGTAAGTTGAGGCTGGAAAGATGAGAATGATTTTGCTAGTCTACTCATGACAGCACCCAGCATAGCCTTGTATGTAGATTGGATGCCAAATAATTTTTGTTTCATTGAAAATTTTAATTTCTGTGAGCTTGTCACAGAGCCAGCTTTGTACTAGAAATTGGAAGAGAATACGAGTGTTAATTTCATCTCATCACTAAAAATTCTATACACTTGTTGAAGCAGGGAAAGTATATAGATGGTTCTCGAATTGTTCCTTAATTGTCTAAGAGAGTATGATGAAGAGCAACATGCAAAGTAAAGGAGCACCAGAAAATGAGAGACTGAAATAAGTGTAAATGTTTTTTTGTTTGTTTTTATTTTGGGGTCACACCCAGCAGCGCTCAGGGGCTACTCTTGGCTCTACACTCAGAAATTGTCCCTGGCAGGCTTGGGGAACCATATGGGATACCGGGATTTGAACCACCGTCCTTCTGCATGCAAGGCAAATGCACAACCTCCATGCTATCTCTCCGTCCCCAAAAAGTGTGAATTGGAAAAAAGGATATGAGAGACATAAAAGCAAATAAACTTGTGATGGATCACAGGAGAGATAAAATTGATGAGTAGGAGTTCATATTAGCAATAAATTGGCCAATGAATGGAATAGTTGAGAAGTAACTAGAAGGTTTAGTTTAGCAGATAATATGTATTGAACTCTAGTTATGGCTAAATTTTACAGACCATGGTGCCAGTATAATCAATGTGTAAAACTGGGAAAGAGATGTTCATAAGTTATTCCAAAGGCATATCATCTTCGTACCTCAATCCAATGCCCTATATCAATATCATATTCCTCTTGATTACATTATGCAGCACTGTAGACCTTTGGATATAAAATTGAGAAGGCTCTGATATAAAATGGAGTATTAATTGCCCGATGATAAGAAAAAACCCTAAAAACCACCAAAAAGTGGCTTTCTTCTCTTACACATAAGTAAGTAGAGGAAAGTTTCTTTTTTATCCATTAAATCTTCAATAACAGTGAGCTCAAGTCACAAATCAATACCCCAATAGGTTATCCAGTTTTACTATTATTGCTACTTAAATATACTACGCTTGTTTGTTTGTTGTTGGTGTTTGGATTTTGGGTCACTCCCAGTGATGCTCAGGGTTTACTCCTGCTAAGTGCTCAGAAATAGTTCCTGGCTTGGGGAACCATATGGGATGCCGGAAATCAAACTTTGGGTTGTCCTGGGACAGCTGCGTACAAGACAAATGCTATACCGCTGTGCCATTGCTCCAGCCCAGTACATTATTTTTTGAAGACTAAAAGATGATGTCACTAAAAGTACCCAAATATTATTACACTACTAATTGAATAGTGAGAATTCAGAATAAGTGTAGAAGGACAAGAATGACATTAATCCTGTTTTCTAATAACGCAAAGACTTTGAATTTTGACATAAGCTCATATTCATTGAAGGTGAATTAGACCAACTATCTAAGAGAAGTAGGTCATGAGAGTGCTGTTCTCTTTATGTAATCTCTTTATGTAATCTCCAAATGCATATGGTTCTTATATCTGTTCACCTAGAACTCTTCCCCACTCACCCACCACTATCTTTTGTCTGAAATTCTCCTATTACAGCTTTACCTTTCAATTTAAATATAACTGCCTTGGGGGCTGTCCCTGATTTTAAGTTCCTTTCCTTTATTTTTATTCATAACACTCCATGCAACTTAGTTTTCAGAGAATTTCTTTTATATTCTTGTTAGACTGTGAACTCCCTAGAAATAGGAAGCTATAATTTTTATAGTATTTACCTGTGGTATCTCTGGCACCAATACTTTGCCTCACACGAAGATTCTCCAACTAATGTGCCTGAATATGAACATACATGAACATACACACGGAATGTGAACATACATGCATGGAGTAGAAGAAGGAACTTTGTTGTGGAGTGTGAAGTGCATTATTGCGTGTGTGTAAGCTTATTAATGGAAAAACACCCAAAGAATTTCCTGCAGCAATCGAAAAGCATAAATATATATTGTGATGGTATCTCAGATCCTGAAATAAGGATTCAAAAGAACTATTGGAACTCTATTTCAGAATTGCTAACTTCCTGACACGAATCCTATGGTTGGATTGACTGCCTTAGATTCAAAGGTTTTTATGTTTCAAAGTGCCTGTCCTTGTCTGCAGTAAAAGTACTGCAGTATATGACAGGAAGGAAAATGTATGAGTTAAATATTTTCAATAGAAAATTTCAAAATTAGGGCACCAGGACCAAACAGATGTATGATCACTGCTAGTAAGCTAGACAAAGAGGGGACCACCTACTCTAGCAGCCCGGGGGGTGATGGTGGGGGATATGGGTGGCAGAAAGGGAATAGAGAAGGGGGGAGGAAAAATTTGGTTGTGGGTATTCCCCTGATTCAATGTTAATATGTACCTAAAATACTAATGTGAAAGATATGTAAGCCACTATGATCAAAATAAAAATAATAAAAAAATTTTAAAAAGACCTATACATTTGAAAAAAAGAAAATTTCAAAATTACCAAGTAATCAATCAGTAAATCCAGAAGGACTTAAAAAAAAAAAAACATCAATTGATGCAGCTTTGTTTTTATAGTCTTACAGAATAAAAGTATAAGTGACCATGACTGAGGGTTCTGCCATAGATCAAGTCATGAGATAAGAGCTATAAACTTGCCTGGGTGGTGCCACAGAATCTGTGTTCTGAGAATTCCTCACATCCCTGTCATAGCTTCTCCTTTTTAGCAGACATTACACACTACTCATCACTCACTCTCCATGTCAGAACCTTATCAGCTTCCTGCGCTGTGGCTGCCTCTAGTGGATGAAGGGCTTCTCAGCTTACCTAAAAAAGAACATCAATCATTCTTCATTCTGAGTGTTCAAACTTGCTCATCAGTGAGTTACAACACTTCCTGCAGCCTTGAAAATTATTTCTGAATAAACACAGGGCCGAGAACAGCTGAAATGATTGACAGCTCATAACTCCTCCAGTGCTTTCTGCTTCAAAACCAGTGTGTATGCAGATGTCTCCTCATTACCAATGTTTGTATGTCACTTAGTGTAACTGCTACTGAGAGAAGAATGGCATGGGTTAGATTGTCAAGCATCTTAATAGGGGTTTTGTGCCTGCAGCAGACATTCTAGAGAGCTCTGAACCAGAGTTGAGATTTGTGTAGGAGAAGAGCTATCACTTGTCGATTGCGTAGCTTACAAAATTTTGATATGGGGAAAATTTTTTTTTGTTAGCATTTCCTTACTTTTCTTTGTTTGCTTTCCAGATCCCCACAATCAAAGCAAGACTTCCCACTGGGTTACAAATAAGCCTTTTAAAAAATTAGTTTCCCTTCTGCATTAAGTATTAATTACCACTTCCCTGCTTTCCTCCCCAGATTTGGTCTTAAAGTTACCTGAGCAAAAATGGAGATAGAGATGAAGGTAAGAAGGTCTCGGGAGGAAGGGTTATGTAGTAGTTTTATTAGATCATTCCTGATATTGGCTGAAATGATCATGAATTTTTCTGCAACTATCAGATGATTTAATCTATTGAAAGTATCTTTCCTGGAAAGGTGTTAAGAAATTTGTGACTAGGAATACTTCTAGGGCAAGATGGATGTTTAGGCTCCTTTAATTGTTCAAAGGTATCTCTTCCTACTTATGAATATTAATAACCATTTTTCATAACCTGGAAAGACAGTGATATTTTTATGCTGTTTTTTAACTAGTCCTATATTCGATTTCATCATACTCTGCCACTGCCTAAAAGATACATTCAGTATTCACTTGGGCAGTAGCAGCAAGCTTATTGGCATGGAAGAATGATCATGGAGTCCAACAATGCATAACTAACAGTCAAGCTTGTGGCTCAAGATCTGGAAAATTTCATCCACTATCAGTTATCCTTGACAAGAGAACAACCTGCAGCCTAACACTCACTTAGATGGTATGATTTTCAGGTCAGTGAGATCTGTAAGGCTACTGGATTTGTGTACAACTGCCCCCCAGGGGATTTTTTAGCTCTTTGGAACAAGAGCTACCTCCTATTGCCATTTTCTCTGAAAAGAATAGTGTAATACTTGGCTTTGAATAAGTAAATGTTAAATAAATAGTGATTGGATAAACTAAGGACTTCCTACTCTCTTTTTTTTCCCATATAACCCCCTTTTCTTTGTCTCTTTTATAGTTCTTGTCCCAGTACTCTTTCCCAGTGCCTACACTCACATGGCCAGCAAAAGCTGGTGGCACAGAGTTTCAGATTTTGAAGCACTTATTTTAATAAATCTTTACTGACAGTGCAGTGTTTTAAATAGATGCTTTATTATATGTATTTAGGACAGGAGAAAGTATAAAGATGAAATAAGACCAGTAACAGCAAGGAATAGAGATACTACATTCATGGAAAATGCCAGAACTGTCACCTGGTCACTTGCAATTCAAGCAACTGGACAAATGCATCAGGTCAAAATAGCATGGGTTTTCTAATTTCAGGTTTGCAAAATTCAGCTTCTAAATAGATGTTTTTTTCAGGTCTAATTTTACAGAAGGGATTTGTGTATCCATTCACTCATCTCAAAGAATTGAATTCTTTCTAAACTTTAAGTATTGATGATGTAGAGTAACCAATATTAAATTCTTGTCAATGAGCCACTTCAATAGAGGGGAGGAATCATATATGTATTCATTACAGTAAAAATGACTTGAAATAAAATGTATCATTAAACACAATCTACAATATCATGGATTGTGAGGAAAGGTGGGGGCAAGACTCAGACTTCTTACATAGACTGTCCTTCTAGTTGTTGTTGCTTGTAATTTTCTTATAACTTTTTTTTTTAAAATAAAATCTAGGCAGTAATCTTCATATGTGAGCAAAAACATGGATACATCCTATTAATAACAGAACATTCCAAACCTAAATTTATGTCAGATTTAGTGAGCTCAAAATATTAGGTGAAGTATAAAAAAAAAGGCTCAGCCATCCATCGCAGGGAAAAATAACAAAAAAATGCACAAATGGGGTCAAGCTAGGAGAAAATGGAAATTAAAATGGATTGAAACAAATCTCTGGAAATAAGAAGTAATGCCTAGCACTTACTATCTGACAGGACCATCTCAACAAGTTCTGCTCTATTTTCTACTGGCTGTTCATGGTCTATTTTTCTCTCTAGACATATTTCTTTAAAAAGAAAATCTAGATTTCCAGGGCTGGACAGAATTTGGGGAGAAATGACAGGAGGCAAGTTCTGTCAAGGAAAGCCACTTCTCTGGAAGGAAGTAAGGAGCCAGAAGGAAAGGCTGGCTCCTTTAGTCTGATTTTTTGCTACCACTCCATGTGTTTTTCCTCTCCCACACCCGTGGGCACTTTCTTGGCACAAAAAGCCTTTAGGAAAATCATGACAAAAATCTAGTCATATGGATGGAATAGGAGAAAAAGTTTCAGATCTTTTCTTTTTCACAGATAAAGAGCATCATGAAAATTAATGCTCAATTTTAGATAGGAACTTTGACTTATGGACACTATTCTGACATTATCCTCAAGAATCCAAACCTAGCTTTGGTCCTCAGCATCTGAGAGTCCTGCCAGGATTGATTCCTGGTGAAGAACTAGGAATAAACCCTTGAGCACCCTATGTGTCCACCCTCCTGGACCCCTGAAAAAAATCCAATACTCCCTGTCTTGATCACAGTAATAATTAAAACAATAAACACTTTGTCTCCACCACATTGTCTCCACCACACACACACACACACACACACACACATACACACACACACACAATCTCTCTTCCTCTCTCTTCCTCTTTCTCTTCCTCTCTCTCTCCCTCTCTCTCTCTCTCACAGACACACACACACACACACACACACACACACACACACACACACACACTCTTCTACTTAGTTGGTAGCCAGCATAATCTATCCCAGAGTTATCTCTAAGAACTGCAGATTTATCTTGGACTGATTTCAGACAGTTCCCCTCTGATCTTTCTCTGGCGATGCTTTTCTCCAATGTTTCCTCACAGACTCCCTCAGCTCTCATTAATTAACTGCTCTTCACTTTGTGACTAAATGTGAGCCCTTGTGTCTGACTGTGGAGAGGATTATGACATTTACACACACACACACACACACACACACACACACACACACACACACACGACTGGGGAAAATTGCTTTGGTAATGTCCAGGCAAAGGAGGTCAACGAATAAAACCCATTAGAAAAAAAAAAACCTGTTGAAGAAAGTCACCTAAAAAAACGAAAAGAGGAAAAAATAGCCTGATTATTTGGTGACATTTACGTATTCCCCACATGATATTTGAAAAGGCAAATACAGAAACTGGAACTTGCAATTTAATTGAGGTTCAGGTATTTCAAAGCTTGCTTATCTCTCCAGCCCGTCTGGTGTTTCCATGGAGTTCCTTTTCCACTTCTATTAGTCTGGAACGTGGGTAGCAAGTTGATGAACATTTTTAATGAGTAAATTCTTTTCTACACCAAATTTTATAGATAATTAAATCTGATTTATAGGGCAGGTTTCAGCCCCAGTAAAAGATGGAGAAAAGGAATGCCAAAGGGAGGGGTCCCAATTAATGGAGCTCAGAGCGAGATTCTAAGTGGGTTCTGCTTTGTGTGTCTAACCTTCCTGCAGGCACTCTGTAGGGTTTCCAGTGACTTCTGATTTGATGATGTTTTTGCCATAGGTGTTTCAGTTTTGTTTGCATTTGGATTTAAGATGGGAGGGACTCCCAGCTGTGCTCAGGGCTTATTCCTGGCTCTCAGCTCAGGGATCACTCCTGGAAGGGCTGAAGGACAATTTGTAGGGTCAGAGATCAAATCCACGTGGTTGTATGCAAGGCAAGTGCTTTACCTGCTGTACTCTCTCCAGCTCTGTTTTGATTTTAAGCAATGAAGTTTTTATATTCACAAAGATTCTAGTCCCTGCTCTTACACATTTACTTCAAGTTGCATTTAAAGCAAACCACACACACACACACACACAAACACACACACACACCTCAGGGTGTGCCAGTAAAAATTTTGTACTTTTCAATATATTTTTTTAAGTATCTTATGTAGTAAATACCATTCTAGATGCTGGAGAAAAATATTCAGCAATACAAGTAGTTAGGGTTCTTTACTTATAATTTGAAATATATTTAATGGAAAGAAATTCTAATAAAAGTCAGTGTAAGTTATATTTTTAAAGATGGGAGTTTATGGGCAGGACAGCTAGCCATAGGCCCCCTGGGCTGACCACTTAGTTCAGGGGACTGATATCCCCCCACACCAGGTGGGTCTTAAGGGCCACGCCTGGTTAATCGGGCCCTGGGGGGATTGGGGGAGAGAAATTCACCCCTATGCATCTAGAAACTACAGAGGCAGGGCTGGGCTCAGAAGACTCCACATGCCAGGACTTCTTGGTGTCTTCGACTGGTATGTTGGGGGCTCTGGGCAGGACACCTTGCCATAGGCCCCCTGGGCTGACCACTTAGTCCAGGGGACTGATATCTCCCCACACCAGGTGGGTCTTCAGGGCCACACCTGGTTAATCGGGCCCTGAGGGGAGTGGGGGAGAGAAATTCCTCCCTATGCATCCACAAACTACAGAACCACGTGGGGCCGCTAGCCCCCGCATGCACTGCGTGTATTAAGAGTATTCCTTATCCTTATGTTTTGCTTATCCAGAATGTCCATTTTGTATTCTGCCCTTTCCCACACCCCTTCAAAGTTCATTTTTAATTTTTAACTCTCTCACCCCCACAAACATCACTAACCCACATTACTCTTTTTAACTTCAGTACTGCACAATCCTAATCACAGACCAAAGCCATGCATTGTGTGTAACAACCCCAAACTGTTTCAAGAGACATAAAATGGACACATATTTCTTTAGAATATTTTGTGTTTTTCTCTGACAGCTATAAGTCTTACTAAATGTTCTCTTATACAGTTATGATTCTAACCACTTTTTATCTTCTCTTTATGAGCTGTTCAACAAGGAATTTTGGTGAAAGAGTCTCCCAGTTTAATGCTTATGATAGAACCATGTTATGGGGATTGTTGGACTTGTTCTTATGGCCCCCATATGTGCCAATAATACCAAGTGGCATTGCTCCTTTTTTGCATAGGCACATTAAAATGGGAAAATACTATACATACAAATAAGGTCCTATCTAATAGAGATTGGAACACACAAATCTTGTAGTGCAAAGGGACCTTACACCCTGAACATTGACATAACAACCTGGTACAGGCCTCTGAAGAACGGACATTTTCCATTCACCCCTGAACCAGGGAAGCCATCCACAAAGCATCCAGGTTGTCTATAACACCACCTGGAAGCAATCCTCTACCATGGAAGACCCTACCACTGCTCAGACATCGACCTGCTCAAAAGAGACTTCCCTTAACACTGAGAAGACTTAACAACAACAACGACCTGCTTACAGGACAGGGCTCCCTGCATTGCCCTTTAATGGTGAGGTGAAACAAGAGGACGCTCCACATTCTGACTTCAATGTAGGATATGCAGATTCCAGGATCTTTAATACAGAAACATGATACCAACAACAGAGACTGTGTGAAAAATAAAAGTGTGTTGGCACTACAGATAATGTCTTGGATTGGACAAACTAGCTTGCCTGGAGCCTAGAGTTGGTTTTATGCCAAGAAACTTCAGGGGTAGGGTCTCTTTGTATTTAGGCCAAGGTTATTCCTTTCCATGCCCCTCATATTTTGGTGGGCCTATGCAAACAACAATTGCCACTCTAAAACCGTTTTTACTGTGCTCATTTGACTCTAATCCTTAAAAAAAAACACTTAAAATTTGAGGTTAACTTAAGCTAATATACATGTACATGGAAATGTAAAAATACTATGCCTCTAATGTTTAAGGAGTTATGTAAGTTTTATGGCTTTATATTGCCTTGTGAGCTGTTAAGAAATATTATAATGTGTTACAATCTGGGGACTTGAGGGACAAAGTAATTGTACATGGATTCAGTTTTATTTATCTTAATGTTCTTTGGCTGAAAGTTCAAAGTTAAGATATCAGTAAGGGGACTTCTTCCGAGAATTATGTTATTGGTGATTGTCCTTCCACTGTAACTTTACCTTGTCCACTTTCTTTGCATCTTTGTTCTCATAATTAAAAAAAAGATGGGAGTTTATAGTCATTTTATGTTAAGATATAACTTAATGACTTATATCTAAAAGGATTTATCACAAAATGTTACTGCTCAGTGCATTTTTGCAAACAGTAAGTAGTTGACTGAGAGCATTAACATGCACTTAATGTGGTTAGAGTTTACAAATGGACAAAACTTATAAGAAAATTAAGACCAGAGAGGGCAAGAAAGTTGGCCAGCATAATGCAGCTTGTCTGCAGTGACAGAGTTGGGTCTCTAGAGAATAGTCTTCTAAATTTCTAGGCCAGATTCTTTGTAATGCATTCAATGTTTATTGCTCTTTCCTGGAATGTACTAAAGCAATAGATCCAATAGCAGCACACATTTTGAGTATCTACTGGCAGTAGTAGGAATTAACCTTGAAACGCCACATAAAGTCTTTGTTTGAAAACGTAGAATCTGATATTGAAAGGTCTTATAAGTCTTAAACAGTTCTATCTTTTTTTTATCCATTTGTATTCATTAGTAAATTAAAAATTTTGCAGCTGAACTATGGATCCTGAATTAATTGGGAATGCCGAAGCTTAGATACATATGAGATTTGTAATTTACAGTTCTCAGACTTGGTTCCCTACAGGAGAAATGTCTTCAAATAGAGTTTAGATTCCAGATTACCACCACCAAGTCAGCATCAAGAGATTTTTAAATAATATATGTGTTAGATACCTGATACAAAAACTTTAAAATACAGTCTTCTTAAATGGCACATTGTGAAACTATGTTCTAATGCCTGAGATTGAGATGACAAGAAGCATCTTAACACACAGGTAAAAAATATTTGCATCTTAATTTTTCTTTTTTCTTTTTTTTGGGTCATGCTGTTTGTTCTCAGGGATTAGTCTTCAGGGATCACACCTGACAGTGCTTATGGGCCCATATTTGTTGCTGGAGGTTGAAATGGGGTTGGTTACTATTATCTCTCCTGCCTCTAATTATGCTTTCTTTTTCTTTTCTTCTTTTTTGTTTTTTGGGCCACACCTGGTTACTCAGGTAAAGCTCAAGGATTACTCCTGGCTATGTGCCTAGAAATCGCTCCTGGTTTGGGGAACCATATGGGATGCTGGGGGGTGGAATGGGGGGGATCGAACCATGCTCTGCCCTAGGTTAGTATGTGCAAGGCAAACGTCCTACCACCTCAGCCACCACCTCTGCTCTGGCGCCATCCTCTGATTATGTTTTATTATAATCTTATTTTGATTGTAATGAAATTGTATCCAATTTGTACATAATAAAAAATACATAGAAAATTAAAATCCCATTTATCTCAGAAAAAACTATTCACAATAAGGTAATATTTACTGTTTTGATTTTCTTATACATAATCTAAAATAGAAACACAGTGGTGCCATGCTATCATACTTTAGTCACATAAAGATAATTTTTATTTTCTATTTATGTTTTACATATAAATGTATTGATATTTTGAATGATATATGGCATTTACTAAAAGACTAGTAATTTATTTAATCATTACATAGCTGTTATATCCGTTATTAACAGTGATTTCTTGGGGCTGAAGCGGTGGCGCAAAGCGGTAAAGCATCTGCTTTGCCAGTGTATCTAGGACAGATTGCGGTTCGATCCCCCATAGGGCTCCCCCAAGCCAGGAGCGATTTCTGAGCGCATAGCCAGGAGTAACCCCTGAGTGCTACCAGGTGTGCCCCCCCAAAAAATCCCCAGTGATTTCTTATCAAAATTAAAGCTACAACATTTATTTCTGCATATATTTACTGTGAAAATACTCATTAACAAAGAATCCCCAGATTTGTTTTCAGATCTAACATCAAGGAAAAGATCTGATATACACAGATATATAAGCATCATCAACATATATCAATTCAACATAGATGAATAGAGTCTCATACTCAAATATTTCTTCTTAACTTTGAAGACAGCAAAATCAAAGAAATCCCCCAAATTATCTGATACTCATTGTTCTCCAAAATGATGCAATTGTAAGATAAAATAAAAATCACAATTTTATCATTCTTTGATCTATGTTATTTTAAGCTGGGTAGCTGAGATGGAGGCTATTAGCAAGACTGATTTAAAATGTAGTGCAGAGCTAAAAAATAATCTTCAGGAGTTAAGGTGCTCATGTTAAGTCAATTAAACCTATCTCCCTCAAGGAAAAAATTCTAAGGACTCAAATTTCTTTATTAGAGAAGCATATTATTAAAAATGTCTCTGAGGTTTATTGATTTCTTTAGTTCTGCTCCTTCAAAAATATGGAGATTTCTAATAGAACTAAGATCAATTCTAAATGCTTGGACATGCTTGTCAAAATTGTATTCAGAGACAATCAGAGTACTGTATCAATATGCAAGAACTGGTTTGACAATTCTTTCAGAAAACTTATTCTAACCAAGCATAATAGCTTGAATGAAGGCTTCTACCTTCATCCTGGGGTTAGGCCTCATTAAGCATTAATTTTTAAGTTTTCATTCAAGAAAGCCTAGTATAATTTAGTGAACTGTTTCTTAGAACTTTCTTCTGCTGGTATCATGCTACTATTATGCTAATTTTTGCAAGGTTTTGGCTTCTCTGCACTTTGATCTGTGGGCTTCAAACAATAGGACTTTGATATATTTTCAATATTCTTTGTTGGAATGCAACTCTAAACTCCAATTCTGCTCTCTATGCATTATCTTTAACTTTTCTTCTTCCACTTGGTGAACAAATTTAGAAGCATAAATTGGTTTTCAAGACAGTTAGTATGATATCCTTATTGTAAAGATAGAGAAGTAACTTGCCTACTATCTAACAAAAATAGGAATTCTAAGCCCAAAGACCTCTGATTCTCTATCCTATGTCATTTCAGAACACCTGTCAGCCTCTAATGAATTTCTGACTTTTCATGAATGGAATGGCTAATCTACCTTTCTGAACATGTGTTCTTCATAAAACTGACATGGCATTTTGGCTTTCCATACCAGGAGCTACTGCTGCCTGTGTTATCTGATTAACAATCAGTGATTATTTATTACTATGAAATGAAGTGGACAGAAGTGATAGGTTCTTGAGGGATTTATGGAAATTTCAGAACTGGTTCTGAAATAAGACACTCTGACCCTCTGGCTGATCATCTTTGTCTCTTTGGGATTCTAAAGCCCTGTAGGAGATAAATCCTACAGACAATTTTCTGTTTTAATATCTGGAAATGCTAAGCACCCTTTAATTAAGCTAACTGAAAATATCGTGTATCTTTGTAAGTGTTTGGGTCTAAATTCAACATCTCAGAAAGCCAGAATTACGCATTGTCTCTATGTGCGCAATATACGGACATTTGGTTCTGTGAGATGTTAATAGTGTGTTGATATTTAATAGTCTGACCATCATCTTCTTGGCAGATAAATAATTGTTTGAAGCTAGTTTTCACCATTTGCTAGCTGCAGCATCTTGAACTACATAGTATCAGTTAAACTCAGTTTACTTTTTGTTAGAATATAAATAATGGTATGTGCTCTACTAGTAGTATAGAGTTGTTAATAATAATATGACTCCCAATGAAAACTACTTTGCATTTATCTGTTTTCTCTCTTTTCCATTTTAAAACTATCTCCAAAAACTCTGTCCAAGAGAAGGAATGGACATTGTAAGAGTCTAAATGCAACCATTTTAGTTCCATTAATATTTTTGGTTAATATGTGTATGAGAGTTGTGTATACATACATGTGCTTATAGAGTGTGTGGAGGATTCTATAGTGCTCAAGACTTATTTCTGACTGTGCTCAGGGATCTTTCTTAGAAGTACTCAGGGGATGGCGACCGTGTAGTTCTAAGGATACAAATGAGGTCTGTGGCATGCAAGTCAAGTGCTTTATCGCTCAGGCCTTCCTTTTCTTTTCCTCGCCTAAATACAGAATTTCTTGTTGAAAGTGTTACATTATAAATAATGTTTTTTAAAAGCCACTTGAACCAGCAGTCTAATAATTTATTCCTTGATGAGAAATGTTCGTCTATTAACAAGAAGAAAGATTAACTGAACATTACTCAAAAACTCACCGTGATATGAGTATACATACATCATAGGAGCTGCTGGAAAAATCCCACTAGCCCAAATTGGGAAACGTATGCTTTGTGTATTGACTTCGATCTCAATCTACTACAGTGGAGCCTGATTCCTTAGTTAACCGAGCAGTCTTTAAAATGTATTTTAAAATCCATACATGCTAATATTTTTATAAAGTGCTGCTATTGGTTTTAGTTACATTTTTACTATTGGTTTCACTTACATTTTCCCCTACTTTTAGGCAACTAATTTCTTGCTGGTGCTGTGTCTAGAAACAGTTTAAGGAAACAAGTGTCTAGAAGTTCATTTCTAAGTTAACAATCACCTAAGTGACAATGTATTCAATTTTTGGTTATCTGTTTTCTAAAATTACCCGTAAAAATGGGGCTGGAGCGGTGGCGCAGTGATTGAGTGTTTGCCTTGCATGTACTCACCTCGGATGGACCTCGGTTTGATCCCCTGGTGTCCCAGAGCCAGGAGCGATTTCTGAGCGCATAGCCCTGAGTGTCATCGGGTGTGGCCCAAACAACAACAACAACAACAGAAATACCTGTAAAAGCTAGGCAGATCTTGGTAATTTCTTACAAAAAGAACTGAACTGCCAGAGCTTGCTTTTTACAATGCAGGGAAAGGGATTCCTATTGTTGTTTTTGAATAAGGCAGGAATATCAAAATAAAATAATTTTTTTCTACACCTAGAAGGCCTTCTTTGGCTAATGTAAGTTGCTACTCAGAAACTTTGGTTAAAATACTTTTCAGGGGTTGAAGCAATACAACAACTGGTAGGGCATTGACCTTTCTTACAGCAGACCCAGGCTCAATTCCCAGCATCCCATATGGTCTGCCATATACCACTAGGAGTACTTCCTGAGAGCAGAGCCAGGAGTAACCCCTGAACATTGCTCGGTTTGACCCCTAAACTAAATAAAAACAAAAACAGAACCCAATTTGTTTGATTCCTTACCAGAACATATCCTATATTTGAAAACTTTGAAGAGAAGTGTTATTGAAAGTTCAGTAGTGAGAAAAATAGAGGAGGCTTCACAGGGTATGAATTTCTTGTGCGGGATGAAGAGCTATTCAGAATATAGTGATACAGAGTTGGAGAGGGAGAGGGAGAGGGAAAGGGAGAGAGAGAGAAGAGAGAGAGAGAGAGAATGTGTGTGTATGTGTGTGTGTGTGTGTGTGTGTGTGTGTGTGTGTGTGTGTGTAGGCATTCATGCACGCATATGCACACACTCAGGCAAGCCCATGTGTTTAATAAGGTCCACTAAACTCCTAACCATCCATTGTCAGAATTTACTTCCTCATATTTGGCTTTTCCCCAAGGCGCACTGCTATGCCTAGTGTGTCTGGCGTAGCTTTAAGATGTAATAGTGTATCCGAAGATGGGGAAAGATAAGTTGTGAGTCTCTAAGGAGAATGGTATTGAGTTTATAATCCATTAGAAAGTGTAACCACAATTTTATTTCATCCCAGAGACCCCCCGTGGAGCAGTAACAGGGGAGAGTAAGGATGATTCACCTAATTTCTTTGATGTAAATTTAAAATTTCTCTTGACAGCTTATGCTGGAAGAGTGGAGCTTAAATGCATCATTCTGAAGAATTTTTTTTTCAGTTGCCCAGAAATGTAAGGCTAGAGAGAGCAGATGCTTAGAAATGCCGTTGACATTTCCAAGTTTTTATAGCCCTGGTACATAGCCCACTAACTCCAGCATGCTTCACACATGGGGAAGGATCATTTGTCATTTTGATGCCAAGATGATACAACTCTAAATGAAACGGATTGCTTATTTTTACCTCCTGCTTGGACAAGACAGTGTGGAGGCATTGGAGGCACTTAGAAGTCACCCAGTGTATAGCAGAGTAGCAGAGCCCTATCAATATTTGTTGTGTGACTGTGGAAATAAGGGCCTCTGAAACTGCTCATGGCAACAGAAAAGACAAATTTCTGCCATCTTCAATGAGGGCATGATTTACTTGATAAAAATGACTTCCCTGAGATATATACAATAATGGTCTTAAAAGTACATTTAATTCTAAAATTAGAAACTTTCAAATAGATAGTATATACTTAATACACTCCAGTCTTTGTATTTAAACAAAAATATTTACCTGGGCAACTCAACAATTTGCCAGCACTGAAATTCTGGACAACTTCCCAGACAGAAGATATTTTGCATTTTGTGCTGTAGACAGAAATAAAAAAAAAAAAACTCTATGGCATGTCTCCCTGCTTTCAGGAAATTATTCCTTGATGGTGATTTCCAAGTCTGAATATCCCCAAAGAATATTTCGAGGTCAGGATTACTCATATTTTGGCTACTGGACTAAGGAGTGTGGCCAGGCACATAGTTAGAATCAAATTTCTACTTCTCTAGAAACCTAAAGAAGAGATCAAATCAATCCCTCTCCAAATATTTATTGAATGTCCACTTTGACCACAAGACATTCTAGAAGTTATGTTGCTTTCTCTGACTTAAAAATCTAAATATTACGATCTTATCATGTTGTGTGTCTGTCATGGGAAATGGACATGTCAAAGCAAACTGAGTTTCATTGTTTCTAGTGTTGTGCAGAAATAGTTGACCTATATCATGGGTGTATGGGTTGGTAAATCAGATGTCTCTGGGACCAGGTTACATGCATAGGAATATAGGACCAGGATATATGATGGGAATATCCCTTTTGAACACTGCAATAAATCCCAGACATAAGGATATTTTTTTGGGGGGGGTCAACATAGAGATTCTAGAAAGTGCCTGTGCTATGATTTTACCTACATCCAAACTTTCTACCTCTCCATGATTCATTAGATAACCAAACCTTGACTTACTTTTCTTGACCCACAGAGATGGACTCCTTGCCTTCTCTTTCAAAGTTTCATTCTCATTTTAAACCTGAGCACAGTCCTACTTCTAGACAGGAGGAATGTTTCTATCCTTAGTGAGTCAGTCTCAGAGAAGTTTTGCTAACATTTTCCCTTTACCTTCACCTTGTTAATGAGTAAAATTCATTTTTAAATCTCCACTTCTATAACTTGGATAAATTCTTGATGACACTCTCAAATTCTAGTTCTTCCACTCCTATGGTCCTGTCCTTCTGCCTGAATCATTTTATGGCTCCCATGCTTCTGTTTGGCTCCTTTTACCTGTTGCCAGGTTTCTCTGCTATCACCTCTGCCTGCTGCCAAGCCATTCCTGATGCTGTGTTTGCTTTCTTTGCCAGCACACCTGTTGCTCATGAACGCTTCTCCCCTGATGCTCATTTGCCATCTGCCTGGACTCTAGCTTGTCTTTTCCTCTGCCCTGCCCTCTGTGTCTGCAACAATGGTTTGCAAAAGTTTGCTAACAAGTAAGCAAAACTTTCAAGGACTGACTAGGAGTTAAGCTCTCTCTATCCGATCCTCATTCAAGCCCTCACTATGAAATATATTATTTATATTGTATTATAATGTCCACAGTGTTTATGTATAAGCTATTGAGACTTGTGAGATAATGAATTGCCATGAAATTCACTTGTAAACAAATGTAAAAAAGAATGTAAAATAAATGTTCTTAAAAGATGAAATAAATGTCCATAAATATAAATGATTTTGTTTGTTTGTTCTCGGCTACACCCATCAGTGCTCACTTGTTACTCCTGGCTCTGTACTCAGGAATTTATCCTGATGATGATTAGGATATGGGTGCCAAAGACTAAACCTGGGTCAGCTGTTTGAAAGGCAAACAGCTTATACATTATACTAGTGCTCTTGTCTCAATTTTAATATTCCTTCCTTCTTCCCTCCCTTCCTCCCTCCCTTCTTCCCTCTCTCCCTTCTTCCCTCCTTCCCTCCCTTCTTCCCTCCCTCCCTCCCTTCCTTCCTCCCTCCCTCCCTTCCTTCCTTCTTCCTTCCTTTTCCTTCCTTCTTCCTTCCTTCTTTCTTCCTTCCTTCTTCCTCCCTTCCTTCTTTCCTCCCTCCCTTCCTCCCTCCCTCCCTTCCTCCCTCCCTCCCTCCCTTCCTCCCTTCCTCCCTTCCTCCCTCCCTTCCTTTTTTCCTTCCTTCCTTCCTTTTTTCCTTCCTTCCTTTTTTCCTTCCTTCCTTCCTTTTTTCCTTCCTTCCTTCCTTTTTTCCTTCCTTCCTTCCTTCCTTCCTTCCTTCCTTCCTTCCTTCCTTCCTTCCTTCCTTCCTTCCTTCCTTCCTTCCTTCCTCCTTCCTTCCTTCCTTCCTTCCTTCCTTCCTTCCTTCCTTCCTTCCTTCCTTCCTTCCTTCCTTCCTTCCTTCCTTCCTTCCTTCCTTCCTTCCTTCCTTCCTCTTTCTCTTTCTCTTTTTTGCTCTTTGGGACACACCCAGTGATGCTCAGGGGTTACTCCTGGCTATGTGGTCAGAAATCGCTCCTGGCTCAAGTGACCATATGGGATGTCGGGGGATTGAACCACAGTCTGTCCTACGTCAGTGCATACAAGGCAAGCACCCTACTTCTTGTGCCATCGCTCCAGCCTCGTCAGTTTTAATATTTCTAAGAATATTTGCTGACATGGATATTACAGATTCAGATAAAGGTTGTCTTTAAATATCCTTTAAACATCCTAAATAATGTTTCTTAAGGGACAGGAAACCTTGAAGCAGAGATGAGATCAGTCTTGCTGGGGTAAAGAGGAGAGTAGAAACTGCTGTCCTAACCAGCCAGGGGTCAAGAGTTTTCCCTAAAGCCCAGTCAGAAAGGAAGGAGCTTTCAGAAAACTGGTGTGTTTACAGAGTCAAGTGAGAAAGAGGCTTAAGGGAACAGAGAGGAATTGAGCCAAGGTTAAGGGCCTGAGGAAACAGCAATTTGAAAAGCATTAGGAGGAAGTATAGAAAAGACAAAATAGAAAAGAAATAAGATTAGGTAGTGACTGTAAGGGCAGAGGAGTTGGGGTGGGGTAAGGAGAGAAAAGACAAGAGAAACTAAGAAAAATCTTATTATACCAGCATTTAGTTTATGGTCCTTGAGTGTGAAGAAAAATAGTCTCTGGACTGAAGAAAACAGCTCCAGTTAAAATGTGGAGCTGACCATCACTAACATAAGCTTTCTCAAAAGCGAAACTAGAAATGAAAGTATATCTTTATTCATTTTTCTAGGTGTATGAAGACAAAGTCTTTCTGTTTACTTCCTTTGGGGCCACATATAGCATGCTCAAGACTTACTCCCATCTCTATGCTCAGAGATTACTTATGGTAATATTTGAGGGACCATATGGCATGCTGGGGATCAAATCAAGGTGCTAGATAGAAGGCAAATGGCTTCCCCACTAAACTGTCTTTCTGTCACTGGATAAAAAGTCTCATAGAGATATCAGGGAAGTCTTAGAAGAAAGTCAAGAGTAGGTGTAAGAAGACGAATTAGTGGGGAGGGAATTTGCCTTATAGGCAGCTTACCCGGGTTGGATCCTGGTCATTGCATGTGATCTCCTGAGCTTGCCAGGAGCAATTTCTAAATACAGAGCCAGAAGTAACCCCTGAGAATAACTGAATGTGGCCCATCCTCCCCAAAATAATATTAAAAAGATGTATAAAAGAGTAATAATATGTGCAAACACCAGGAAAGTATTACTAAATTCAAGATTATGCCAGAATAATCAAAAAGTAGAAGACCATGCTAGATACTGGCTCTTAGTATTACTGCTTTGTGATTCAAGAATTCTGAGCATAAACCAGTTATGAAATAAGTAACAAATGAATTGCAGTAGATAGCAGTGGAGGGGTTAAGAATTTATTCTTTAATTCCCTGGTTTGGGCTAGAATTTCAAGCTCTGTTGTCAGTTTGCAACCTCAGACAAATTGTTTAATCTCAACACACCCAAGTTTCTTCATCTGTGAAATGACAATAACAATGAACTTTTAGGCATTTCTGTGACAATTAAGTGAGGTGATATTTCTAAAATATAAGGGTAACCATTAATGTGAAAAGAAGTATCAGTCAAAAACTAGAAAAAAAAGGAGAGAAGAAAGATAAAAAAGGAAAGATAGAAAGAAGAAAGAAAAGGATAGAAAGAGAAAGACGGAAGGAAAGAGAGAAAGACGGAAGGAAAGAGAAAGGAAGAAGGAAAGAGAAAGAAAGAAAGAAAGAAAGAAAGAAAGAAAGAAAGAAAGAAAGAAAGAAAGAAAGAAAGAAAGAAAGAAAGAAGAAAGGAAGAAAAAGAAAGAGAAAAAGAAAGTAGAAAATAAGAAAAGGGGTAGTAATTTTTCTTTTTTGTTTTGTTTTGCATTCTAACCTGATCATGGAAATCGCCACCCACTTTATTAAACAAGGAAAGAGAATTTGTCCCCAGCTTGTGAGAAAAACAATGGTGCACTTATATCTTTGAACTTGTTCTATTTTGATGTGAGGGGCATTCAAACTAAGAACCAATCAGTTTCTATCTATTCGCCACTTTTCCAACTTGTTGAATACAGCAAATTATGAAAGAGTTTCAAATAGGCATCATATCCATCAAATACATTCCACTTGAAAATAAACTAAAATGTTCAGGTATCAAATTCTGCAAAGGCAATTTCATGCCAATGATAAGTAAGGTAATAGATGGTGCTGAGAGAATTGTGTGACTGTAATACACTTGAGGTGCTGAAGCATTTGACTAATGGGAGTTAAGCCATTTGAAATATTCTGCCTGGGACGTATCTTAGAATTGTAAATCTGCTTAGAATTCTGTCATTTATCATTTAGTTTGTTCCCCTCACAATTTTTAAGCTTTTTGTGGAGACGGGGGACAAAAGAATTGTTGGACACAAATAACCAAACACAACCAACTACTATACCTGTCTCAAATGGTTATATCAAATTTTATCAGGAGAGAAAAACTTACTTCTGGGATATATACTGTTGTAAAGGGGTACTGATCTTTTAAAATCTTGAATATTTATTTCTCTCCTAAAAATGTAGTCAAAGCATCAATACTCCTTTCAGAGTTTTTACAACTGTCTGAAGAAAGAGTCTTGGAATTATAGACTTAATTAGCTTCTTTTTTTTTTTTTTTTGGTTTTTGGGCCACACCCAGCGATGCTCAGGGGTTACTCCTGGCTGTTTGCTCAGAAATAGCTCCTGGCAGGCACAGGGACCATATGGGACTCCGGGATTTGAACCAACCACCTTTGGTCTTGGATCGGCTGTTTGCAAGGCAAATGCCACTGTGCTATCTCTCCGGGCCCACTTAATTAGCTTCTAACAAAAAAATCTGTAATGAATGTTGATTTCCAGTAAAATTTGTGGAAAATGCCTCAGAATATCTGTTGAATAATTTCCATAGGTAGCGATATAAGTACCTTAGATATATTTTATGTTAACATCTAATTCATTACTAAGAGGCTTTTAATGTCCCTTTCAGAGTTGATGGAGGATTTTTCTAGAAAAGTTGCTATGCAACATATTCAGCCTGTAGCTTCTGGGGATACCATATGTGTCTTGATAACAATCTTGAGAAGTGTTCAGTGCCTCCGTATGCTGGCAAAAAGCCTCATTGTTGGTATCTTTACTGACTGACACAGTAACACTGGTATTGACTACCATCTGGCACTCGGGTCATTTTCTAATTCTGTGAAAAGGCTGCAGTATCCTCAAATATCTTTCAGGAGCCCCTGAATAGAACCCGAGTCCCGAGCTTGTCTGTCATGATTACAAGGTAAACTCTACAATGCTGGTGATGTCACTAGCTATGTCCTTTTACAAGTTTTATTTTGAGGTTCTCTGGATCGTCCTTTAAGATAGTACCATTTTTTATATTCTAAACATATGTAATAATGTAAGTACAGTTTTTCAGGCATGCATGCTAGTAGTAAAATTTATAGAATGTTGTTAAGAGCTTTAAGATTTGTGGTATGACAATTTTTATTTTCTTTGTATGCTGAGGCCTATGATAACTTATGTATATGCATTTATCTTTCTCCTATAACTGCCTTTAGAGGTCCACCTAAGCAATTGAAATAATCTTAAAAGGGGCCAGAGAGATAGATAGCACAGTGATGATAGGGCATTTGCCTTGTGTGCGGCTGACCCAGGATGAACCTGGGTTCAATCCCTGGTGTCCCATATGGTGCCCTGAGCCAGGAGATATTTCTGAGTGCAGAGCCAGGAGTAACCCCTGAGCATTACCAGGTGTGGCCCCAAAACAAACAAACAAACAAACAAAAAACCCAAAAAGGAATCATTTCAAAATAAAATTATGAAAACTTAAATATGGAAGAAAATCTGTATCAATGTGAGGGAAGTAAGGGAACACTATCATTTTCCATGCCAAGTTCATTGACTATACTACTTTTTCCATATAGAATTAAAAAGACATCACTTAGGGCTGGTGTGCAATTTTCTTCTATAGTAAATCACAAAGTGGGGCCAGAGTGGTGGAGTGGTGGTGCAGGGCGCGCTAGCCTAGATCGGACTGCGGTTCGATCCCCTGGTGTACCATATGGAACCCCAAGCCAGGAGCAATTTCTGAATTCATAGCCAGGAGTAACCCCTGAGCATCACTGGGAGTGCTGAAAACAAACAAACAATAAGTTACAAAATATTCTAGAAAAGAACAAAGAACCCAGTGGAACTTTATTAACACCTTCTAAAAGTAGAGGATCCTGACATGGATAGAAACTATTTTTCTTGAAAGTTATTGATTTTTTCTTTTTTGAAGACTGTTAGATTTAGTTATGGCTGCATTAGCTATGGCTGGGAGCTTTGTGTAAATAAGTATAATACAGACAGTGCACTGATAAAATATTGGTTTCTGAGGGACTAAAATGATAGTATAGCAGGTAGGGTATTTAATCCCTGGCATTTTTATGGTCCCTTGATCCTACCAGGAGTGATCCCTGAATGCAGAGCCAGGAATAACCATTAAGCAAGGCTGGGCCAGGTATAATCCAAAAAACACAACAATAGAAAGAGGCTTTGAACACTTGTGAGTATTTCACTGATCTGAGGGTAGTTCCGTAAAGGAAATCTGGAGAACCAGTCAAGGTGACCAATGTGAAAACAGGACAACAGAAAGCTAGGGTTAGCAAAGTGGCAGCTCTATGAACATTTGCACAGATATATACTATAGCCTTAGATTCTTCCCATCTCTTAGGTCACTGAATCTAAGTAAAAAGGCCCTCCATTTACCCTCCAGGAAGGGAATTGGAAAAAGTTTTCTCACTAGGAAGATAAAATGGATGTGGGGGATATTAGATCTTTTGCTTCTAAGCAAACCTGAGGATAGACATGACAATGCTTAATAACAGATTACACCCCCCCCCCAAATAGAGGACAAAACATCAAAGAGTAAGCAATGCATTCTATTTTTAGAGCAGAGTAATTTTTTGGGGAAAAATAGCCCACATTGAACTTTTTGAAATGAAGCTGTAGTTCTTTTTTAGCTTCTTTTAAGTCACAAAATTCTGACTAATACAATTCTAGAATACAAGGAGAAGAAACATGAGATGAGTCAAGTGATGTAACAGAGCTTAGGAACTGTTGTAGGTATAATAAGAAGATTAGTAAATCACAGTGTAGTAGTAGTAGAACCAAAATAGGCAACAGAAACAACCAAGTCATGTAAAGTAGTGAACTAAGAAAAGTTTATTAGGGGCCGGGCGGTGGCGCTCGAGGTAAGGTGCCTGCCTTACCTGCGCTAGCCTAGGAGACGGACAGCGGTTCTATCCCCGGGCGTCCCATATGGTCCCCCAAGCCAGGAGCGACTTCTGAGCGCATAGCCAGGAGTAACCCTGAGCGTCACCGGGTGTGGCCCAAAAACCAAAAAAAAAAAAAAAAGAAAAGTTTATTAAACTTAGAAGGTATGATTGAACAGTGAGCACTTTGGGGTTCAAAATTTGAGGAAATTTGCAAAGTTGTTTCTAGCACAATTGTTCCTTAGAGAAATAAAATAAATGAAGAGAATACAAAGTTTAAAAATAGAAGTAACATTTTGAGATTTCGGAAGAAAATCCGGGAGTCAAACACCTTTATCATGTACCCAGAAAAATGAACTGAAAAGAGATCCAGAGATAATTCAATGTTACAGTGCTTGTCTTAAAGACATGAAGATCAAGGTTCAACCCCTAGCATTATTTGAACATTCGAATATTCGGTGTAATTAGGCAGAGAATGAGTTAATAAAAAAAAAAAGTGAGAGCATAGAGTGAGAGAAAGGGAGGAGTGAAGCAGTGTAAGAAGTGTTTTTAATGTTTAAAGCAAATGTCTGGGGGCCAGACTGGTGGCATAGAGGGGAAAGGGGTCTTACCTTGCACTTGCTAGCCTAGGACGGACCGCATATGTTCGATAGCCTAGGTTCTATTGCAGTGTCCCTTATGGTCCAACAAGCCAGGGAAGATTTCTGAATGTATAGCCAGAAGTGATCCCTGAGCATCACCAGGTGTGGCCCAGAAACAATAACAAAAAAATTAAAGCAAATGTCTGGCACAGCTATATCAAGACAAAGTGATAGTGAGAAGGAAATTCTACCTAGTTGTATGCCTTTGCTACAAGATCACATCTTTTGTTGCAACCAGGGGAAGCAAGCCTGGTTAGTCCTTGGTAACCTCTGAGCAAACTTTATCTTACTCTCTAATTGTTTTGTGTGTGTGTGTGTGTGTGTGTGTGTGTGTGTGTGTGTGTGTGTGGTTTTTGGGTCACACCCATCAGTGCTCAGTGCTCCTGGCTCCATGCTCAGAAATTGTTCCTGGCAGGCACGGGGGACCATATGGGATGCCGGGATTCGAACTGATGACCTTCTGCATAAAGGGCAAACGCCTTACCTTCATGCTATCTCTCTGGCCCCTCTAATTGTTTTTTTGATATTCAAAATCACACCTACAGGAAGTGCTATGACAGTTTAGCGTTACCAACACAAGCCATAAAACTGGGTTTCTTGGTCAGAAATTTAAACCCAAAAGATTCTCACCTGTTTGGTGGCAGAGAATAGAGAAGGTGGGATATTGGAACCCATATCAAACCATATGAAGTGGTGAAACTGTATGAAGAGGAGAAACCAAGATAGCAGCAGTAGTTCCTCTTGTACCTCCACTTCTTGTGCTTGCAAGATTATCTTTTCTAGTTGTAACTGCAGGAGTGTTTTTTTTTATATTTATTTATACTTGTTTGAATATCTTTGCTACTTTCACTATTATTTAGATATATTAACCCTAGAAGGATGACTTCTTCCTTTCTCTTCTTAAATAAATGATTGTTTTTTAGTGTTCTCCATGAAATTTTTCTGGGGGAGACACAAAAAATCAGAAATGACAGGTGGAAAAGGCAGCTGCGTGTGACCCCAGCAGCGTTGTAGTTTGTGATCTATGCTACCACAAAAAGGGTGTTATTGCTAGAACAGTACAACCATAGGTGTACAAGACTCAACCAAATATATAAAATTCCATTTAAGTGTGTTTGACCCTTGACTGATGCAGCATCAACAACAAATGAAAAATAAGTTGATTCAAACATGAATTAGAAAATTACAACTAAAATAAAACACAATTTTAAAGAAAAATAGCAATTAGATAAATTATTAGAAAGTTAAGGATTTTAAAGATTAGAACATGGTTTTCATAATCATCTTGTCATCTATTTAGAATAGAACAAAAAGACAAGCACGCCAATGAATTTTCTTTGATAATTCTGAATGCCAAAATAATGATGATGGGGAAGAAGATGAATGAATATAGAAATGATAAATACTTCCTGAGCATGCTATAGTCTTAGGTACTTTGTAATGTTTTTTTCATATCTGACAATGAAAATCACAACTGTATAGCAAGTGCTTATAGAACCCTCACTTTAATATGCTAAAGACAAAGATTAAACAAAATAACAGACACAAAGGAAATAACAGATCATCAAAGATAAAAAAGAAAACTAATCACATATAAATTATGAGAATAAATTAAAAAATTATTTCCCTAAATAAAACTCATATTTTTAAATTTTGCTTTTATATTTTGGTTTTTGTTCCATTCTAACAGAGCTCAGAAGTCTGGTGCTTAGGGGAACATATAAGATGCTGGGGCCCCAATCTGGTCAGCTGCATATAGGTAACCATATTATAGAAGTTACTTCTAACTTCAATAAAATTTCTCCTGTAAATAAATTTTCCTATTGTTTTAAAGAACCATAAATCAAAATACAATCAAGAAATAATTAAATTTCTTTTAATATTTTCACAAAAACAACTTTATCCTCACCTCAGAAAGTTTCAAAGTAATGGAATAAAAATCAATAAAAAAGTAGAGCTATGAATACAATTATTAAAGCGGGTTATAATTCCAAGAACTCTCATTAAAATAAATAGGTCAATATCATACTAAAAAGAATAGCCAAGTCTTAACGTAAGTCAAAGAACAATTGTTGTGAAAGACAGAATGTTTTCCCACGTTTTAAAGAATTATGGTGAAACCAATAAAGATGTGAATATTTAATTGGTTTTAAAATTGTTAATCTAGGGGCTGGCGAGATAGAATAGGGTTTAAAGTGCTTGTCTTCAACCTTATAACTACTCCTGGTTTATCCCCGGCACTGCAAGCCCTCAGAAAAAACCCTGAGCATAAAGTTGAGAATATCTACAACCCAAAGTATGGATGAATGTGCCCCCAAAACAAACCCTACACAGAAAAATAAAAACAAATAAAAACAAGTATCTTTAATTTAGTTACAAGGAAAGATATATAAAAAATGTCAAAGTATAGGTGAAACGCTTAAAATAGAGGCTATACAGCAAAATATATGCAGGGTCTACAATCTAAACTTCAAAAAGATGACTGTCTTATATACATGCTCTCATCTCTTTTCCTGCTACAGAAACCCACCCCTCTTCCTTTTTATATTTCTCTAAGTAAAACTATCTTATTTTGAAAAATGTTGATTATATGTGGGGGAGGAGGGGGGCATTGGCGTTGGGAATGATGCGCTGGTGATGGGAGTGTTCTGTTTATAACTGAAACCGAACTACAAACATGCTTGCAATCATGGTGCTTAAATAAAGATTTATTAAAAAAACATATTTATAAAGAAATTTTAGACACCTGAAAAAACAAATAACTACTATAATTTTTCTAAATAATTGCAGATTGAAATGGAAATCAAAACTATAGTTTCAACTTCAAAAATGAAAGTGGTGATACCAAAACATATCAAAACGCAGGCAATGCAGTCAGAGCTGTAACTATAGAAATATTTAATATGTTTTACTGCGTTATCTGTGGAATTTATTTGAATAGCACTCCGAGTAATAAGTAAAAGACTACTTTGGTTCATAAGTGATAGACATTTGATATTATCACTAATTGATAATTCAATGATAGAAACAAATTCCTTAAATATAGAGGATATATATTACATTTAGGTGAAACTCATAAATATAAGGATTAAGGCAATCATACTGACATTACTATTGATTATTATTAATCATTATTATTAATAATTACTATTGTTCAATATTCTTCAGGAAACTCAAGCCAATGGAACATAAGAAACAAAATTCAGAAAAATAAGTATTATAAAAGTTGTTTACGTGTAGTACAACTTCTTATGTCAGAATGCCCATAAAATAAATAGAAGTAATAAAATAAAATTTAATGAAGATAAAAACACAATAATGATCATTTCTATGTAGTGTAAATAATGATGCATTGTATTGTAGAACTAGTTCTTTTAGAAATCTAAAATTTATATTGTTTCTTGAATAAAGTAATGACAAAGTGAATCATTAAGTTTAATTAACTTACTAATTACTTTTTGGTGCCACACGTCTGTGCTCAGGTCTTATGACAGCTTCTATGTATAGGGATTACGTCTAGTGGTGATGATTGAAACATATATGTTGATAGGAATTGATCAGTATGGAAAATAGTAATAGGTTATACTTTGTCTCAAGCCCACAACTGAGTTTGTGTGTGTCTTTTGGGGTTGTGTGTGTGTGTGTGTGGGGGGGTGTTGGGCCATACCTGGTGATGTTCAGGGGTTACTCCTTGCTATGTGCTCAAAAGTCACTCTTGGCTTGGGGGACCACATGGGACACCTGGAATTGAACCCATGTTCATCCTGAGCAGCTGTGTGCAAGGCAAATGCCCTAAGCTCTGCTATTGCTCCTGCCCTGACTTTGTTTTAAAATTTGGGAAAGCATCAACATTTATGGAGTGCTAAATCTATTTTGAAGAAAAAGGCGCATAGACATTTTTTTCCTTTCAATAGATTTTACATATCTATCTTGCAACTAACCTGTGAAGTTATTATGTTTATATTGTTTATAGTATTACTTTTTCTTTTTGGTTTTGGGGCCATATCCTTTGACACTCAGGGGTTATTTCTGTCTATGCACTCAGAAATTGTTCTTGGTTTGGGGGACCATACGGGACACTGGGGGATCAAACAAGGCAGATGCCTTACTGCTTGCGTCACCACTCTGCCCCCAGATATATTTTTATTTATTGTTATATTATAAAACTCTATTATATACTTTGTTATCAAAGATAGAGCAAAGCAACAATCTAGCAAACTCAAACAGATTCATATTTATTTTAAAAATAATATACATTAGAAGTGGGCCAAAGTATTAATATTAATAGGTGGTGTTTGGAAAAACATTTAACCAAATATTGGCAGAGAGAGATTAAGATAGAATTAAAATCTCAATATATAGATAAAGCCATAAGCCATGCCAAAGAAAATCTTAGCATTACTTTTGAAAAAGTACAATACACAGAATCATTAATTTAAAATATGTTGTCTGTATTATATATATATTAAACTGGATATTTTTATTCAGTGATATACACTATTGAGCCGAATATCTAGAACACATATAAACACCACTGCAAGAGTTCCAGGAATATATGTGGAGGAAAATTTTAAAATAGAAAACAGAAAGGAATCGTAAGTTTATAATTAAGTGTTTAAAATCAGTAGTATATGGACCAGAAAAGAATTTATCTTGCAGGCAGTTGATCTTTACTTGATCGCTGGTAACACATATGGTCCCCTGAACACTCAGACAGTGATCCCTGAATACTGTCATGTGTGATCCAGGACAACAAAAATTATTAATGATTAAATTAGTTCAAATTAAAATAATAATGTCTTATCTTTGAAGATCTGGTTGGGAGATAAAACACTAACTGGTACTGCCTAGACGCAGGGGTCCTCAAACTACGGCCCGAGGGCCACATATTGTATTTATTCCCATTTTGTTTCTTCACTTCTAAATAAGATATATGCAGTGTGTATAGAAATTTGTTCATAATTTTTGTTTTTACTATAATCTGGCCCTCCAACAGTCTGAAGGACAGTGAACTGGCCTCCTGTTTAAAAAGGTTTGAGGACCCCTGGTAGAAGATATCTGACATTAACAATTATATTATAGAATAATATAACCAATAGTAAATAGGTAGTATCTAAGCAAATGAAAGTATTGCTTATGATTGATTCACTTTTTTGAAAATCTTAAGTAGAAATGAATGAGGATATTATAAGAAACATTTTAGTGGCAAGAATCAAAGGCAATCCACTAAAGTAATGATTTATTAAGGGAATATACACATATGTAGAGTGAGTGCTTATACTGATTAGAATAATGAATGATTTATAGGTGTGTACTCAAAAATATGTCTACATTTTCAAATGGTTGAATAGAATAAAGGAAAGCAATAAATTTACAGCACATCAAAATATTTATATAAATAAATACTGTACACACACATGGGTCAGAGTTGGAGCACATATTTTACATGTGAGAAGCCCAATTTGATTTCCAACATGATGCACTTCCTCCTGTCTTTTCCTTCCCGAAATGCTAGGATGATGCCTGAGCAATGAGGTAAGAGTACTTATACTGTTGTTGAGTATTTACCCAAAGCAAACAAAGCAAGCAAAAATCAATATATGAACACAAATGAGAAACACTCTGGTCTGAAGTTGAAGGTGCTTAGAAGTAAATCACAGGCAGAAAAATTATAGGAAGAGTGGTAATAGTATTATCCTTGATTCCTTTTAAAGATCATTGTGACTTGGATCAGGTAGAATCAAGAAACCCAAACATAAATAGGCTATACACCAAAAGGACTTCTTTCACTAGCAGTCCAGGAAGCTAAGGGTGGAGGTATGGGATGCATGCTGGGAACTATGGTTGAGGGAGGTCAACACTGGTTGTGGGAATGGCCCTAATTCGCTGTCACTATGTACCTTAAATATAATTGTGAAAGACTTGTAATTAAAAAAATAGTGTTAATAAAAATGGATTTTTCATGACATGGCAATATATTAACCACACCAGGACTATATAAAAATATAATGGAAAGCAATATGGAGATTCCTCCAAAAACTGGAAATTGAGCTTCCATTCGATTCCACTCCTAGGGATATATCCTAGGAACACAAGAATACAATACAAAAACCCCTTCCTCACACCTTTATTTATTGCAGCACTATTCACAATAGCCAGGCTCTGGAAAAAACCAAGATGCCCTTCAACAGATGAATGGCTAAAGAATCTGTGGTACATATACACAATGGAATATTATGCAGAGTCAGGAAAGATGAAATCATGAAATTTTCCTATACATGGATGTACATGGAATCTATCATGCTGAGTGAAATAAATCAGAGGGAGAGAGAGATGCAGAATATTCTCACTCATCTATGAGTTTTAAGAAAAATAAAAGTCAACGAAACTACGCCTGCCCAATGGGGCCCGACTGTGAGAAATTGTGAGTACTGCCTGTGTGTGGCTGTCTCCTGTCCTGTCACCTGAACCTCTTGGTAGAAGGCCAAAAAGAGGCTCCAGAAAACTCGCTCTCCCAGAGGCTCATACAAGGGTGGGAACACCAAGGAACTGCTTCATAACATGAAAACTGGCTGTAAGCAGTACTTTGCAGAAGTCAGGTCCCCTGTTTGTGATGTCAGGCTGGAAATATATTGTGAGTGCTGCCTGTGTGTGTCTGTTTCCTGTCCTGTCACCTGAACCTCTTAGGAGTGGGCTGAAAAGAGGCTCCAGAAAAGTACAGCCGCTCAGCTTTGCTACGCGGCTGTGCGCTCTTTCTAAGGAAAGAACGCCATTCAATCAAGAAGAAAAAAATCACACTAAGAACTGTGCTGGATTACTGAAGCCCAGCATTTCTCCCCAGACTGTCTTCTATGCTGCATGCTCTGGCCTAAGATTTGATCCTGTGTGAAGCTTCATCCACAAAAGACACCCCTTCCTTGGAGGCAAGTCAACACACCCATAAGGGTGGAGCCAGAGGAGAGTGTCCCCATACATCATTTAGCCAATGAATACCACCAAAACACGTAGAAAAACCCACAATACAAGTGTGACAATGGGGAAACAACGCAGGCCAGCATCAGACATAGAGAATGAAGATGAAAATTCTAATGACCAGAAAACGATAAGCAACTAATCAATCTCTCAGATAAGGAATTTAGACAAGCAATATGGAAGAACTGAAAGAAACCATGGATTGAGTTGAACAGAACACTAATAAGAACCAAGAAAATATAAAGACAGAAATCACAAAACTCCAAACTGAAATAACAGGTCAAATAACAGGCCTGAAAAACTCAGTAAACAAATTGAATGACAAAATGGATAAGCTCTACACCAGGGTAACAGAAGCTGAGAATAGAATTGGTGCTGTGAAAGATGAGATTAATAACTCCATACAGCGGGAGAGATTAGAAAAAAAATTAAAGCAAATGAACAAACAATGGAAAAATTACTCAAAGAATGCGAACAGATGAAAATGGAAGTTTATGATAAGCTCAACCGAAACAACTAAAGAAAAACTGGAGTCCCAGAAACCCAGGAAGAAAATTTTCAGGAAATTAACAGTCAAGAACATCATTAAAGAGAAATTTCCAGAGCTAAAGAATATATAAGATCAAATCCTGCATGCCTGAAGAGTACCAACCAAAAGAAACCCCAGAAAAAAAAACACATGAAGACACTTCCCAGTCACAATGACGAAACCCACAGACAGAGACAGAATTCTGAAAACAGCAAGATCAAAATGGGAAATTACATTCAAGGGAGCATTCTTGAGATTTACTGCAGACCTGTCCCCAGAAACACTCAAGGCCAGAAAGCAGTGATGGGACATAGTGACAAAACTCAATGAAATGAATGCTTCACATAGAATACTATACCCAGCAAAACTCAATTTCTGGTTTGACAGAAGAATACATGGTTTCACAGAAAAAAACAGCTCAGAAACTTTACAAACTCAAAACCAGTCTTAAGAGAAAAACTGAAAGACCTAATTTAAGACAAGACTAACCAAAAGACACACCAAATTTCGATATAAAGATGGCATTAAATCCCAGGACAATTCTTTCTCTCAATGTCAATGGAATAAATGCACCAGTTAAGAGACACAGAGTGGCTAAATGGATCAAATAACTCAATCCAACTTTCTGCTGTCTACAAAAAATGCACCTGAATAGTCAAAACAAACATAGACTCAAAATATAAGGCTGGAGAAAAATTATCGAAGCAAACAACACCCATAAAAAAGCTGGAGTGGTCATGTTAATATCAGATAATGCAAACTTTATACTCAGTAAGGTTGTAAGGAACAAAGATGGACATTTTATATAAATCAAGGGGTATGTAGAGCAGGAAGAAATCACTCTACTAAACATATATGCACTAAATAAGGGTCGAGCAAAATATTTAATACAATTGTTGGCAAATATGAAAAATCATATCAATAACAAAACAATAACTGTGGGGGACCTCAACATGGCTTTGTCAACACTGGATAGGTCAACCAGACTGAAACCCAACAAGAATATACTAGACCTGAGAAAAGAAATGGAAGAAAGATGCCTAGTGGATATATATATATATATATATATATATATATATATATATATATATATATATATATATATATGACACTCCATCCCTAGAAACATGGATACAAATTTTTTTCTCCAATGTACATGGGACATTCTCCAGGATAGACTACATGCTGGTACATAAAACATACCTCCATAAGATCAAGAGGATAGAAATCTTGCTGGATACCTTCACTGACTACAAGGCTCTGAAATTATATGTGAATTCTAAAGGGACACAGAAGAAAAACTTTAACACCTGGAAGTTAAACAGCCTCATACTGAATAACCAGTGGGTCTGAGATTAAATCAAAGAGAAAATCAAAACTTTCCTGGAAACAAATGATAATAAAGACACAAACTATCAGAACTTATGGGACACAGCAAAAGCAGTACTGAGAGGAAAATTTCTAACTTTGCAAACACACATCAGGAAGGAAGAAGGGGCTTACCTGAGTAGCTTAATGACGCAGCTCATAGAACTAGAAAGTGCTCAATAAAAGGATCCAAAAATAGGGAGACAGAAGGAAATAACAAAGCTGAGAGCAGAAATCAACGAAGTAGAAACCCAAAAATCAATCTGAAAGATCAACGAAAGAAGAAGTTGGTTCTTTGAAAAAATAAACAAGATTGATAGACCATTGGCAATACTAAAAAAGAATGAGAGAGAGAAACTTGATGACTCATATTAGGAATGATAAAGGAGAGATCACTAGTGATATGGCAGATATTCAAAGGGTAATCAGAAACTACTTTGAGAAATTCTATGCCACTAACAATGAGAACCTGTAAGAAATGGATAAATTCTTCAACTCTTTTAATCTTCCACAGTTGAATGAATAGGATGTAGCATACCTAAACACCCCCTCACTATTGATGAAATTAAAATGGTAATCAAATGTCGGCCCAAAAACAAAAGCCCAGGCCCAAAAGGATTCACTAATGAATTCTTCAAATTTTCCAAGAGGAACTACTACCAATCCTGGCAAGACTCTTTCATGAAAAAGAAAAAAATGAAAACACTTCCAAATAGCTTGTATGAAGCCAGCATCACCTTGATACCTAAACCAGACAGAGATGCTACCAAAAAAGAAAATTACAGACCAATATTGCTAATAAATGCAGATGCAAAGATCTTCAACAAAATCCTGGCAAATAGGATACAATACCTCATTAAGAAGATCATCCACTACGATCAAGTAGGTTTCATTCCAGAAATGCAAGGATGGTTTAACATTCATAAATCTATCAACATAATACACAACAGCAACAAGAAAAATCACATGATCATATCAATAGATGTAGAAAAAGCATTTGATAAGGTCCAACACCCATTCTTGATCAAAACTCTCAGCAACATGGGAATGAAAGGAACCTTTCTCAATCTAGTTAAGGCCATCTACCACAAGCAAGTGGCAAATATTTCCTCAATGGAGAAAAACTAAAAGCCTTCCCTCCAAATTCTGGCACAAGATAAGGCTGTCTTCTCTCACCACTCCTATTAAACATAGCACTGGAAGTACTCACTATAGTGATTAGGCAAGAAAAAGATATCAAGGGAATTCAGATAGGAAAGGAAGAAGTCAAGCTCTCACTGTTTGCAGATGACATGATATTCTAATTAGAAAATCCTAAAGACTCTACCAAAAAGCTTCTAGAAACATAGACTCATTTAGCAAGGTGGCAGGCTACAAAACTAACACACAAAAATCAATGGCCGTTCTATACACCAATAGTACTAAGGAAGAAATGGACATTAAGAAAATAACTCCGGGGCCGGGCGGTGGCGCTAGAGGTAAGGTGCCTGCCTTGCCTGCGCTAGCCTTGGACGGACCACGGTTCGATTCCCTGGTGTCCCATATGGTCCCCCAAGCCAGGAGTGACTTCTGAGCGCATAGCCAGGAGTAACCCCTGAGCATCACCGGGTGTGGCCCAAAAACCAAAAAAAAAAAAAAAAGAAAATAACCCCATTCACAATAGTGCTACACAAACTCAAGTATCTTGGAATCAACTTGACTAAAAATTTGAAGGACCTATAGGAACAAAATTATAAAACTCCAAGAAATAAGAGAGGACATGTGGAAATAGAAACACATACCCTGCTCATGGATTGGCAGGATTAACATCATCAAAATTACAATACGTCCCAAGGCATTGTACAGATTTAATGGGATCCCTCTAAAGATACTGTGACATTCTTCAAAGAAGTGGACCAGTCACTTTTGAAATTCATTTGGAACAATAAACACCCTAAAATAGCTAAAGAAATCATTGGGAAAAAGAATATGGGAGGAATTACTTTTCCCAACTTTCAACTTTACTACAAAGCAATAGTTATCAAAACAGCATGGTTTTGGAATAAAAACAGGCCCTCAGATCAGTGGAATAGGCTAGAATACTCAGAGAATGTTCCCCAGACATAAAATCACCTAATTTTTTTTAAAGGAGCAAGAAATCCTAAATGGAGCAAAGAAAGCCTCTTCAACAAGGTGTGTTGGCACACTTGCAAAAAATTGAATTTAGACCCCAGTTAGCCTCATGTATGAAGGTAAAATCCAAATGGATTAAAGACCTCAATCTAAGACCCGAAACCATAAGATATATAAGACAACACGTAGACAAAACACTCCAGGGCATTGAGACTACAGGCATCTTCAAAGAGGAAACTGTACTCTCTAAACAAGTGAAAGCAGAGATTAACAGATGGGAATATATTAAACTGAGAAGCTTCTGCACCTCAAAGGAAATAGCGCCCAGGATACTAGAGCCCCCCACTGAGTGGGAGAAACTATTCACCCAATACCCATCAGATAAGGGGCTAATCTCCAAAATATACAAGACACTAACAGAACTTTACAAGAAAAAACATCTAATGGGCAGACACTTTGACAAAGAAGAAATACAAATGGCCAAAAGGTACATGAAAAAATGCTCCTTATCACTAATCATCAGGGAGATGCAAATCAAAACAACTATGAGGTACCATCTCACACCACAGAGATTGGCACACATCACAAAGAATGAGAACAAGCAGTGTTGGTGGGGATGTGGAGAGAAAGGAACTCTTAACCACTGCTGGTGGGAATGCAGCCTAGTTCAACCTTTATGGAAAGCGATATGGAGATTCCTCCAAAAACTGGAAATCGAGCTCCCATACGATCCAGCTATAACTCTCTAGGAATATACCCTAGGAACACAAAATACAATACAAAAATCCCTTCCTTACACCTATATTCATTGCAGCATTATTTACCATAACAAGACTCTGGAAACAACCAAGATGCCCTTCAACAGCCAAATGGTTAAAGAAAATGTGGTACATAGACACAATGGAATATTATGCAGCTGTCAGGAGAGATAAAGTCATGAAATTTTCCTATACATGGATGTACATGGAATTTATTATGCTGAGTGAAATAAGTCAGAGAGAGAGAGAGAAAGAGAGAAACGCAGAATGGTCTCACTCATCTATGCGTTTTAAGAAAAATAAAAGACATTCTTACAATAATAACTTTCAGACACAAAAGAAAAAAGAGCTGGAAGTTCCAGCTGACCTCATGAAGCTCACCACAAAGAGTGATGAGTTTAGTTAGAGAAATACTTACATTTTGAACTGTCCTAATAATGAGAATGTATGAGGGAAATGGAAAGCCTGTCTAGAGTACTGTTGGGGGTTGGGTTGGGAGGAGGGAGATTTGGGACATTGGTGATGAGAATGTTGCACTAGTGATGGGTGGTATTCTTTACATGACTGAATCCCAAACACAATCATGTATGTAATCAAGGTGTTTAAGTAAAATAAAATATATTAAAAAAAAGGAAAAACAAAGAAAAGTAAAAGTCGTTTTTGCAACAATCCTGAGACAATGAGAGGAGGGCTGGAACTTCCAGCTCACTTCATGAAGCTCACCACAAAGAATGGTGAGTGCAGTTATAGAAATAACTACAGTGAGAACTACCATAACCATGTGAATGAATGAGGAAACTGTAAAGCCTGTCTAGATAGAGTACAGGTGGGGCTGTGGTGGGGTGGAGGGAGATTTGGGACATTGTTGGTGGGAATGTTGCACTGGTGAAGGTGGTGTTCTTTACATTATTGAAAGCTAATCACAATCATATTTGTAATCAAGATGCTTAAATAAAGATATTATAAAAATAATATAGGTCAAGAGTATTTCATAATACTTCAACTTTTCGATTTGATTAAGTAATTTAATACTGGTAAGGTTTTGGACAAAAATAAGTATAAAATACTAACATGTTTGTTCTCTGTGCATACATATTTAAAGTTTAAGTATATATTTCTGCAAGTAATTAGAAACAAATTTAAGCTTTGTTTAAAAGAAATTTCTTATGATGTGTAATATTAAGAAAATGGAAATCCTCAAATACTCTAGGAGATTAGATATAAAAAAGAGCATGTTTACATGATGCTTCATGTTTTTGATTTTTTAAATTGTTGTTTGTTTATTGCTTTTGGGTTAAATCCCACAATGCTCAGGGGGTACTCCTGGCTCTGAACTCAGAATTAGTCTTGGTAGTGTTGGGGTAGGAGTAGGGCATATGTATGCTGGGTTTGAATCTTGTCCAGTGCAAGGCAAATTACTTTCTTGCTGAACTATGCTTTGGGCCATGATAGAATGCTTTAAGACCAAAATATTTCATATAACATTTATAAAATAAAAAAATTTCATTTTATTTTATTTTTTATTTTATTATACTTTTTTGTTTTTGTTTTTTTGGGTCACCCTTGGCTGCATTTAGGGCTTACTCATGGCTCTGTGCTCAGAAATCACTCCCATTAGGCCTAGGGGACCATATGGGATGCCAGGGATGGAACCACCATCCCTCCTGGATTGACTATGTGCAAGGTAAATGCCCTACTGCTTTGCTATCTCTCTGGCCCCAATAAATTTTTATTTTAACAAGCTAAAAGAAAAGAACATTTTACATGTTTTGATGTTAAATATCAACCAAATGAAATATAATTGTATTTAATATTAAATTTAAATATTGAAAAAATTATCTACATTTTATAAAAATATAGATATATTTTGTAAAAATATATTTTATAGAAAAGTAGAATGTCCAAATATTTTAGATTGTTATTTCTCATATCTTACTATAAACATTGTCTTAAATTTTCTTTATACATTTCTTCTATTTCTCTCAATTTATAATTGATACAAATAAAAATTCATAATTAATATTGGGGCCGGAGAGATAGCATGGAGGTAAGGCGTTTGCCTTTCATGCAGGAGGTCATCGGTTCGAATCCCGGCGCCCCATAGGGTCCCCGTGCCTGCCAGGAGCAATTTCTGAGCCTGGAGCCAGGAATAACCCCTGAGCACTGCCGGGTGTGACCCAAAAACCACAAAAAAAAAAAAATGTTTTTTGTATTTTTTTTTGGTTCATGCCTGACTGTGGTCAGGGATCATATCTGCAAGAACTCTGGGATATACTGTGCTTGAGATAGGATCTGAGACTGGTGTGTATAAGACAAGCACACATCTCCAAGATCTAAAAAATAATTGAGTTTAAAAAGGAGTTTCTTATTTAAATATATGGTATTAAGTATAACAAAGTCCTATTGGCGAAACTATTTATACAGTTTATAAAGTGGCCCTAAATGCACAGGGTTACTGGATACTAGTACGGTTGAGAAACAAGCAAACAAACAAAATCTTACAACTTTGACACTGATAAACTAAGATAGACTAAAGCTAATCTTGCTAACACATTGCTAGAACTGTTTTGCAGAGGCAACATATCTTATTTAATATATAATAATTAAGTAATTAATATAATTGAACAATATTAATAAATATCATTATTCAAGTAAACTAACTTATACATAATCATAATATAATAGTAATCTTATATAATAATTCATAATTATAAATACTTAATATGATGATTAAATAATTATTTAATATAAAATTTATAAATTTTAAAGCTAAAATTGATGAGGCAGGAGAGATGCTACAGTGGGAAGGTTTTATACACAGCTGAACAGGGTTGAATTCCTAGTATCACATATGCCCCCCCCCAACCCAGACAGGAACAATCCTTGAGTGCCTAAAAAACAGTAAGCCCAAAGTACCATCAGAGTGGGGCTCCAAACCAAAACTGAACAAACAAAAAAAACTGAATTTGAAAAGGACAAGCAGAAACTCACAAATCCCCAAGTCCCAATTTAGTGCCTTTAGCCTTCATGCAGAATTTAGTCCTTATATCAAGCAAGGAAAATTCACCAGCCTCCCAGAATGCTAAGTGACCTGATGACCTCAAAGCCTTAAACTGTTTGTCTTACCCAACTATAATCATGCTTGTAATCATGGTGCTTAAATAAAGATTTTATATAAATATATATAAATATAAAAAAAAGTTGAGGTCTGGTGTAGGGTGGTATACATTCTATGACTGAAACCCAACAATGAACAACTCTGCAACCATGATGCTTAAATAAAGCAATTAATAAAAACAATCTGTCATGAAGCAGATTCAAGAAATAGAAGAGACAGAAGTGCTCAGCTACTTCTTTTTACCTGTCTAAATATTCTCTGAATCAAAGAGAAAAAGAGAGATCTGAGTACATTCCAGACTGCAATAAAATCTTTGTTTTTCTTTTTTACCATAGCAGATGTAAAACTATATCGCTCTCTAGTTCACAAGACAGCTCTAAGTGGAGCATTACAGATGCTAGATGTGAGTTAATAAAGAAATATTGCCAGAGGACTTCACAACATTTAGTATATGACCCAGAATATAAATGTGAATGGTTATCTTAAATTTTACTGATGAGGAAAATTTTACTGATTTAAAAATTCTTTCCTTAGGAAGTTTATATTATTGGTCCTTGAAAATACTAGCGATAATAATGAAAAACAGACCACTTGGAATTTCTTTTTTCTTTTTTGTTTGTTTTGGGGCCACACCGGTGATGCTCAGGGGTTACTCAGAAATCGCTCCTGGCTTGGGGGAACATATGGGACATCGGGGATCGAACAGAGGTCTGTCCTGGGTAAGCTGTGTGCAAGGCAAGTGCCCTATCACTGTGCTATCACTGTGGGCCCACTTGGAAAAATTTTTATGTAATTTCAAAATGTTATGTTTTGCCACAAACCAGTGTAAAAGGACAAATTGAAGCTATTTAAATTTTTTAAATTTTATTGATTAATTGATTGGTTTTTGGGCTACAACCAGCAGTACTCAGGGATTACTCCTGGCTCTGCACTTAGAAATCTCCCTGGCAGGCTGGGGGACCACATGCAATACTGGGAATCAAACCAGGAACCTCCTGGGTCGACCGCATGCAAGGCAAATACCCTACCACTGTGCTATCCCTCCAGCCCCAATATCTTAATAAATTATTTAAGTACACATTTATTCTGGAACTGAGAAATTGGCTCAAGAATTGGGGTACAGAGTCTGCATGCTGGGTGCATGAATTTCTGCCACTTCACTGTACTCTGAAGACTACAGAGAGCACTGACACTCGAGCACCTACAGGTGTGTCCTCCACAAACTTATTATAATTGGAAAGAAACTCTTCCACAAACTTATTCCAACAGTGTAGCAACCAAATGAAGAGAAATTTGGAGCACTCAATATTCAGGAGATCAGCACTATTATTATTATTAGTATTATTATTATTATTTGGTTTTGTGGCCACACCCAGTGATGCTCAGAGGTTACTTCTGGCTATGCGCTCAGAAATCGATCCTGGCTTGGGGAGACCATATGGAATACTGGGGGATCGAACCATGGTCTGTCCTAGGTCAGCGCGTGCAAGGCAAACATATGGCTTGCACCACGGCTTTGGCCCCATAGCACAAGTATTTTAAAAAGATGGAAGCAAAGAAAGCCAGTTACTTGGTTAGTTTATAACTGATTTCCTACTTGTGACTATCTTTAAATCTCAATTTCCTAACCTGGAATCATGTATAGGCTTAGACTTAGATTTTATTTTGCTCTCTAGGTCTCAGTGTAGTTATAGTCACCTCAGCCTAATAACCTTGTTGCTTAAGTAAGTTAATATGAGGGATTGAGTTACTGTTATTCTCATAGCAGAGGCCAGAAAACAGTTTGGCTTTCTATTTTCTGAGGGGGCAGTTTGTTAAGTGATAGTGATATAAGAAGTTGATATTAGGATTTTTTTTTTAGCTCTTGAAATCCATTTTTGTTTTTTTCCTCCATAATACTTGCTTGAAAATACACAGAAAGAGTGAATTGCTTTTTAGGAATCAGAGAACAAACTGTATTTGTGCTCTGTGCCAAATTACAGAGCAAAACATTGTCCTTCATTTTCCACCTACAACATTTCAGTTTTCCTTCTTTTCTCCATCACTTTTCTCTATATTTTAGCATTTTAATAGTACACATTCATTTAGTCTAAGGCTATTTTTACTTGACTGGTGTAGCATCAAATTGTGACAAAAATTCAGTTAAGATGCACAGTGAATATTAAAATCTGATCCATTATTAAAAAGAAGTTTATTAACCCAACCTAAAGTAGAAACAAACTGGCTTTCAGGATATTTGTTTTGCTTTAACTTATCTCAGATTTAATTTCTGTGGAAAATTAAAGTCTAAGAAGGAAAAAAAATCTAAGATATTACCTCTCTCTGGTATATGTATCAGACTGTTCTTTAAAAGAGCAATTTCCCTAGAAGGAGCAATACATATGAACTATCCACATGGTTGTGCTGATAAAGTAACAAGGAATTGTTCATTTCTCGGTAGACCTTAGAAGACTTCTGAGCACGTAATCTGAGCATATCCCTAATTAAAATCATTGGCAAGTCTTGGTGCTAAGCAGACATGGACTCAGAACTAGCACATTGAATAAATAGAAAGTAACAGTTTTTAAACTTTAACTTGGGTATGAAAAACTTAAGGGAAAAAATCAGAACTTCAGAACATTAAATGGAAGAAAAAATAAAGATGTTTGCACCAGAAGCAATTTTATAATTCCATGGATAGGGAATCAAGTATGATAAAAATCTGACTTTTTAGAGACCTAAAATGTTACCCTTCCACAAAGCAAAACCTTTTTGCAGTAAAGGGCTGTGATTTATTTATTTATATTTAACTTAGAAATAAGCTGAGACTATTTCTGACTCAGTTTCTATTTGGTTCTAGCTATTTGACTTAGTTTCACTGTAGAAGATGACAATCAATTACTGAAGAAACAGGGTGTTAGCTAAATTCTAACAACTTTATTGTTGGGTTGAGAGCCAGGAGGAGTGAACCATGGTAGGAAGTCTTTCACAAAGAGTGGGGGAATGCCATTAAAGCAGAGAAGTGACCACTATGACAATAATAATTAGAAATGATCACACTGGACAAGGATTGGGTGATGAAAGGAGGCAAAGTGCATAATATCACTTCAAGAAAAATATTGCAAACCACAATGTCTATAAAGAAAAAAGAATGGAAGATTGAGAGAGACAGAAACAGGCAAAGAAGAAGAGAAAGAGAAAAAGAAAGTCATGTCTGCCATAGAAACAAAGGGAATAAGGGAAACTGGAGACATTGGTGTTGAGAACTGCACTAGTGAGGGATGGGTGTTGGATATTGTATAAATAAAACTCAATCATGAATAACTTTTGATTCAAACAAGTATTAAAAACAAGAACTCTATTGTTTAGCGGATTTCAATCTAGTTTCTTGAGGTAGAATCGGAAAGAAATGGATTAAAAGCTGGGTGAATATGTATTCGCAAAAGATGAAAGAGAGTAGTGGGAGGTTGATTGTAAAAGAAAGAAAATAGGTGGGGGGGGGTTGAAGGACCCCATTAAATTTAAAAGGTGCTACTCTCTGGGTTATCCACAAATAGGCTAACTAAAGGAGAAACAAAGGCATAATCTAGTGACACCAAGAAAAATTGGCAAGTTGAGAAAATAAAACTGTGGAAGCTATTGGACAATGTTTGTAAAAATAAAATGTGAGGAGTGAGAAACAGGTATGACTTCATGCAATAACCATTCCTTCCACTTTCAAAGATTAATTTTACCGGGGTGTTCTTGTGAGACAAAAATGCCTTCTTTCAAGAAACTTGACAATCTGGAGATGGGGGCGGTGGGAGAGAAAACATGTACACATACAATTTAACTAATAGTAGAGGCAGTAAAAGGAATATGATCTACAAAATCATAGCAGGTGGTTTCACCCACACAGAAGTGAACTGTAAAACATACTCTTTTCCATCCCTGAACTCCTTTTTAAAAAACAGCTCAGATTCATAGTTCATTTAAGTACTGACACTTAGGTCAATTTTTTGAATGAAGGTTATCCCGAGGGTCATATCAAGCTGTACAGATAGTAAAAGACACCACGTATACATTTGCATTTAAAGTGATCCAATTTACATCTTTTTGCATATCCACAATATTGTGCATATAATTATTTGACTATAAGGCCTGTTCTTATACTTTAATATCAAATGACAAGAAATTGAGTTGAAGGGATTCATTTTAAAATTGTTTCTTGTCCTGATATATGGGATGCTGGAATTTGAACCACCATTCGTCCTGGTTTGGCTCCATGCAAGGCAAACGCCCTACCACTGTGCTATCTCTCCAGCCCCAGAAAACTTGTTCTTTTGAGCACACTCAGTAGGAACAGAACCTGCAGAATTTTCTCAGATGTCAACAGAGACGCTGGTCACCAATTTTGCTTTTTCACAGACAAGGGGGCAAAAGGAAAGAACTCCAGGTGGAAAATAAAGAATAAAGAATGTAGCTCAGACCAGGCGGGGAAAATCCACGAAAGTACACCGGCCCAGTGGGGCTCAGCTGTGAAAGACTGTGAGTGTGACCTGTCTATGTCTGTCTACTGTCCTCTTGCGTGAAACTCTTGCGAGTGGGGCAAAAAGAGCCTCCAGAAACCTCGCTCGCCCAGACGCCATTTTCAGGGAGGGACTTCAGAGCATAAAAACCGGCTAACCTTTGCAAAAGCTGGCTCCCTGTGTGTGACACCAGGCGGGGAAAATCCGCGAAAGTACACCGGCCCAGTGGGGCTCAGCTGTGAAAGACTGTGAGTGTGACCTGTCTATGTCTGTCTACTGTCCTCTTGCGTGAAACTCTTGCGAGTGGGGCAAAAAGAGCCTCCAGAAACCTCACTCGCCCAGACGCCATTTTCAGGGAGGGACTTCAGAGCATAAAAACCGGCTAACCTTTGCAAAAGCTGGCTCCCTGTGTGTGACACCAGGCGGGGAAAATTCGCGAAAGTACACCGGCCCAGTGGGGCTCGGCTGTGAAAGACTGTGAGTGTGACCTGTCTATGTCTGTCTACTGTCCTCTTGCGTGAAACTCTTGCGAGTGGGGCAAAAAGAGGCTCAGAGGAGCACGGCCGCTCCGCTTCGCTACGTGGCTGTGCACTCTTTCTAAGGAAAGAACTCCATTGCAACAAGAAGGAAAAATCACACTAAGAACGGCACTATATCACAGAAGCAAACATTTCTCTCTGGACTGTCTTCTCTGTTGCATGCTCGGGCCTAAGATTTGACCCAGTGTGAGGCTTCATCCACGGAGGACTCCCCTCCCTTAGAGGCAAGTCAGCCCATCCAGAAAGGGAGGAGCCAGAGGAGTGTGCTGCCTACATCATATAGGCAATGAATACCACCACAACACGTAGAAAAACCCACAATACAAGTGTGACAATGGGGAAACAACGCAGGCCAGCATCAGACATAGAGAATGAAGATGACAATTCTGAGGACCAGATAATGACTGAACAACTAATCAACCTCTCAGATAAGGACTTTAGACTAGCAATATGGAAGGTGCTCAACAGACTCCAAGAAACCATGGATCGAGTTGAACAGAACACTAATAAGAACCAAGAAAATATGAAGGCAGAAATGACAAAACTCCAAACTGAAATAACATGTCAACTAACAGGACTGAAAAAGTCAGTAAACGAAGTGAATGACAAAATGGATAAGCTCTGGGACAGGGTATCAGAAGCTGAGAATAGACTTGGTGCTGTGGAAGATGAGATACATAACAATTCCATACAGCAGGAGAGATTGGACAAAAAACTTAAAGCAAATGAGCAGACAATGGAAAAATTAGTCAAAGAATGGGAACAGAAGAAAATAGAAGTCTATGATAAGATCAACAGAAACAACTTAAGAATCATTGGAGTCCCAGAGACCCAGGAAGAAAATTTCCAGGAAGAATCAATGGTCAAGAACATCATTAAAGAGAAACTTCCAGAGCTAAAGAATATATGTGATCAAATCCTGCATGCCCAAAGAGTACCAACCAAAAGAGACCCCAGAAAAACCACCCCAAGACACATCCTAGTCACAATGACAAATCCCACAGATAGAGACAGAATTCTGAAAACAGCAAGATCAAAAGGGGAAATCATGTTCAAGCAAGCTTCCCTGAGATTTACAGCAGACCTGTCACCAGAAACGCTCAATGCCAGAAAGCACTGGTGGGATATTGTGACAAGACTGAATGAAATGAATGCTTCACCCAGAATACTATACCCAGCAAAACTCACTTTCCGGTTTGATGGAAGAATACATGGTTTCACAGACAAAAAACAGCTCAGAAACTTCACAGACACAAAACCAGTCTTAAGAGAAAAACTGAAAGACCTAATCTAAGACAAGACTACCCAAAAGACACACCAAATTTTGAAATAAAGATGGCGTTAAATCCCAGGACAATTCTTTCTCTCAACGTCAATGGACTAAATGCACCAGTTAAGAGACACAGAGTGGCTAAATGGATCAAAAAACTCAATCCAACCTTCTGCTGCCTACAAGAAACGCACCTGAATAGTCAGAACAAACATAGACTCAAAATAAAAGGCTGGAGAAAAGTTATCCAAGCAAACAACACCCATAAAAAAGCTGGAGTGGCCATACTAATATCAGATAATGCAAACTTTATACTCAGGAAGGTTGTAAGGGACAAAGATGGACATTTTATATTAATCAAGGGGTACGTAGAGCAGGAAGAATTCACTCTCCTAAACATATATGCACCGAATGAGGGGCCAGCAAAATATTTAATACAACTGTTGACAAATCTGAAAAATAATATCAACAACAACACAATAATTGTGGGGGACCTTAACACAGCTTTGTCAACACTGGACAGGTCAACCAGACTGAAACCCAACAAGAATATACTAGACCTGAGGAGAGAAATGGAAGAAAGAGGCCTAGTGGATATATATAGGACACTCCATCCCCAGAAACCTGGATACACATTCTTCTCCAATGTACATGGGACATTCTCCAGGATAGACTACATGCTGGCACATAAAACATACCTCCATAAGATCAAGAGGATAGAAATTTTGCAGACTACCTTCGCTGACCACAAGGCTCTGAAATTATTTGTAAACTCCAAAGGGACTCAGAAGAAACACTTTAACACCTGGAAGTTAAACAGCCTCATGCTCAATAACCAGTGGGTCCGAGATGAAATCAAGGAGGAAATAAAAAGGTTCCTGGAAACAAATGACAATAAAGACACAAACTCTCAGAACTTATGGGACACAACAAAAGCAGTACTGAGAGGAAAATTTATAGCTTTGCAAGCACACATCAGGAAGGAAGAAGGAGCTTACCTGAGTAGCTTAATGACACAGCTAATAGAACTAGAAAGTGCTCAACAAAAGGACCCAAAAATAGAGAGACAGAAGGAAATAACAAAGCTGAGAGCAGAAATCAATGAAGTGGAAACCCAAAAAACAATCCGAAAGATCAACGAAAGCAGAAGTTGGTTCTTTGAAAAAATAAACAAGATTAATAGACCACTGGCAAACCTAACAAAGAAAGAGAGAGAGAGAAACTTGATAACTCGTATCAGGAATGAAAAAGGAGAGATCACTACTGATATGACAGATTCAAAGGGTAATCAGAAACTACTTTGAAAAACTCTACGCCACTAAAAATGAGAACCTGGAAGAAATGGATAAATTCTTGGACTCTTATAATCTTCCACGGTTGAAGGAAGAGGATGTAGCATATCTAAACACCCCCATCACCATTGATGAAATTAAAACAGTAATCAAATGTCTGCCGAAAAACAAAAGCCCAGGTCCAGATGGATTCACTAATGAATTCTATCAAACTTTCCAAGAGGAACTACTGCCAATCTTGGCAAGACTCTTTCATGAAATTGAACAAACAGAAACACTTCCAAATAGCTTTTATGAAGCCAACATCACCTTGATACCTAAACCAGACAGAGACGCTACCAAAAAAGAAAATTACAGACCAATATCACTGATGAATGCAGATGCAAAGATCCTCAACAAAATCCTGGCAAATAGGATTCAATGCCTCGTTAAGAAGATCATCCACTACGATCAAGTAGGTTTCATCCCAGGAATGCAAGGCTGGTTTAACATCCGTAAATCTATCAACATAATACACAACATCAATAACAAGAAAAATAAAAACCACATGATCATATCAATAGATGCAGAGAAAGCATTTGATAAGGTCCAACACCCATTCTTGATCAAAACTCTCAGCAAGATGGGAATGGAGGGAACCTTTCTCAATATAGTGAAGGCCATCTACCACAAGCCAGTGGCAAATATTATCCTCAATGGAGAAAAACTGAAAGCCTTCCCTCTAAATTCTGGCACAAGACAAGGCTGTCCTCTCTCACCACTCCTATTCAACATAGCACTGGAAGTACTTGCTATAGCGATTAGGCAAGAAAAGGATATCAAGGGAATCCAGATAGGAAAGGAAGAAGTCAAGCTCTCACTGTTTGCAGATGACATGATACTCTACTTAGAAAACCCTAAAGACTCTATCAAAAAGCTTCTAGAAACAATAGACTCATATAGCAAGGTGGCAGGCTACAAAATTAACACACAAAAATCAATGGCCTTTCTATATACCAGTAGTAATAAGGATGAAATGGACATTAAGAAAACAACCCCATTCACAATAGTACCACACAAACTCAAATATCTTGGAATCAACTTGACTAAATATGTGAAGGACCTATACAAAGAAAACTATAAAACTCTGCTCCAAGAAATAAGAGAGGACACACGGAAATGGAAACACATACCCTGCTCATGGATTGGCAGGATTAACATCATCAAAATGTCAATACTCCCCAAGGCATTATACAGATTTAATGCCATCCCTCTAAAGATACCCATGACATTCTTCAAAGAAGTGGATCAGACACTTTTGAAATTCATTTGGAACAATAAACACCCTCGAATAGCTAAAGCAATCATTGGGAAAAAGAATATGGGAGGAATTACTTTTCCCAACTTTAAACTGTACTACAAAGCAACAGTTATCAAAACAGCATGGTATTGGAATAAGGATAGGTCCTCAGATCAGTGGAATAGGCTTGAATACTCAGAAAATGTTCCCCAGAGATACAACCATCTAATTTTTGATAAAGGAGCAGGAAATCCTAAATGGAGCAGGGAAAGCCTCTTCAACAAGTGGTGTTGGCACAATTGGATAGCCACTTGCAAAAAATTAAACTTAGACCCCCAGCTAACATCATGTACAAAGGTAAAATCCAAATGGATTAAAGACCTCGATATCAGCCCCAAAACCATAAGATATATAGAACAGCACATAGGCAAAACACTACAGGACATTACAGGCATCTTCAAGGAGGAAACTGCACTCTCCAAGCAAGTGAAAGCAGAGATTAACAGATGGGAATATATTAAGCTGAGAAGCTTCTGCACCTCAAAGGAAATAGTGCCCAGGATACAAGAGCCACCCACTGAGTGGGAGAAACTATTCACCCAATACCCATCAGATAAGGGGCTAATCTCCAAAATATACAAGGCAGTGACAGAACTTTACAAGAAAAAAACATCTAACCCCATCAAAAAATGGGGAGAAGAAATGAACAGACACTTTGACAAAGAAGAAATACGCATGGCCAAAAGACACATGAAAAAATGTTCCACATCACTAATCATCAGGGAGATGCAAATCAAAACAACGATGAGATACCACCTCACACCCCAGAGAATGGCACACATCACAAAGAATGAGAATAAACAGTGTTGGCGGGGATGTGGAGAGAAAGGAAGTCTTATCCACTGCTGGTGGGAATGCTGTCTAGTTCAACCTTTATGGAAAGCGATATGGAGATTCCTCCAAAAACTGGAAATCGAGCTCCCATACGATCCAGCTATACCACTCCTAGGAATATACCCTAGGAACACAAAAATACAATACAAAAACCCCTTCCTTACACCTATATTCATTGCAGCTCTATTTACCATAGCAAGACTCTGGAAACAACCAAGATGCCCTTCAACAGACGAATGGCTAAAGAAACTGTGGTACATATACACAATGGAATATTATGCAGCTGTCAGGAGAGATGAAGTCATGAAATTTTCCTATACATGGATGTACATGGAATCTATTATGCTGAGTGAAATAAGTCAGAGAGAGAGAGAAAAACGCAGAATGGTCTCACTCATCTATGGGTTTTAAGAAAAATGAAAGCACCCTGGCAATAATAATTTTCAGACACAAAAGAGAAAAGAGCTGGAAGTTCCAGCTCACCTCAGGAAGCTCACCACAAAGAGTGATGAGTTTAGTTAGAGAAATAACTACATTTTGAACTGTCCTAATATTGAGAATGTATGAGGGAAATGTAGAGCCTGTTTAGGGTACAGGCGGGGGTTGGGTGGGGAGGAGGGAGATTTGGGACTTGGGTGATGGGAATGTTGCACTGGTGATGGGTGGTGTTCCTTTTATGACTGAAACCCAAACACAATCATGTATGTAATCAAGGTGTTTAAATAAAAAAAAATTATGCATTAAAAAAAAATTGTTTCTTGTGTTTCTTGTCCTCTTCCTTCTCAGTTATTGTCATTGATCTAGACATATTATGGAAGGAAAAAAAAGGAATGTGTTGAGCACAGGCAGAAGGCCCAGTGCTGAGTCTTAGACTAGAAGTTGAAAATCATTGAGCCCAATCTTTCAGGTTGACAAATTCCTACAAATCTATTGAATTATGTTTTCAACCAGAGATACTTCAGCTATCATAAAAATGTGTTAATACTATTAAAATTATATTACACATCTCAGTTGTATTTTTCTATCTTGTTTAAAAGACAATTTCTAGATGATCAGAATTTATGTAGCTTCTCACTGTATATTAAATGTTTACCTGGCATTGTGCTAATACATACATTTTTTCACTCCATTTTTATTATTTTTTGTTGTTGTTTAGGCCAAATGCAATAGTGCTCAGGGATTTGTCTTAGATCTGCATTAAGGAATTACTCCCGGCAGGCTGGGAGGACCATATGAGATGTAGGGAACAAATCTGGGTTGGTCCAGTGCAAGGCAAGGGTCTTACCTGCTGTACTAACTCCCCGAACCCCAGTCTATTATTTTAAAGAGTTTTATGTATAGTTAAAAAAAAAAAAGAAAAAAATAAGTTTAGTTATACCAAGTGGCCTTTCCAAAAAGTCATAGTTAGCAAATGGTAGAGCAGGGAATGAGTGATTTATTGTGTGTGTGTGTGTGTGTGTGTGTGTGTGTGTGTATACCTCTGCAGTGTCTTATAATTGTTAGATATTCAATATATATTGAATATATATATATTGAATATATTGAATATATTGAATGAATATTGAATATATATTGAATATATAAATTGAATTGAATATTGAATATATATTGAATATATAAATTGAATATATTGAATATATATATTGAATATATATATATATTGAATATATATATTCAATATATATATATTGAATATATTGAATATATTGAATGAATATTGAATATATATTGAATATATAAATCAATATATATTGAATATCTAACAAGTATATGACACTGCAGAAGTATCTGCTGACTTCTAGAACACACTAAATGCAGTACAGAATTAGAATGATTTTTCCTGCTTTAAAATTGCTCTTCTTTTGGTATGTTTCTCTTTTGGAAACAGAAATAGAACCATTCACCCATTCACCCAAACCATAAATCGAAGAAGTCATCTTAGATTATACCTATTACTTCAACTCTCATGTCCACACAGTCACAAAATTGTGCTAGTTCTATCATTTTATAGCCCATTTTTGGGACCCAGCAGATAATTCAGTAGCAAACACTGCCTGACTTGCAATTGTGAGGTCAGAAGTGTGTTCTCCATAACTTTCCATATTCATAAGGCTCAACTGTCTGGCATCTCTGCACCTCACTAGTGTGTGAATTTTCCAGACTCAGGTCAGGTATTTCCTATCAATACTGTAGTATCAAATAATTAATGATGGGGCTGGATGGCGATGGATTTCTCTCTGTCATCCCAGGCCATGTGGCTCCACAACCCCATCAACCGGCGGGTCTGGGGTTCAGGAAAGTGACGGGTATTGAACCCACTCACAGGCAGGCATCAGGAACCATCAGCTTTATTCATGCCCTATTCACCACATGTGTGTGGCCTATCTCATAACCTTTTAAGCATTCAGCCATTCTAGGCTACCCTGCGTCTTAACCCTTTCAGCCATCTTCCCTTTGGCCTCCATCCTGGTCCAAGACCAAAAGAGGCAGAGACCCTAAAGCCAGAGAGCTCAGCAGGGTTGAAAGGGCCCGAATCCCCTCGGTCTAAGACTTATCTAACTTTTCCAAGACCCCTCCCAGGAATGGGCGGGGTCTTGCAGGTAAGGTAACACCTAATATTCAGTTCCCAAGACCCCTCCCAGAAATGGGTGGGTCTCAGGTAGCTACATCTAGATCCAGGGTCTCAGATAGGTACACCTACAAATACAATTAAACCCTGCAACCCTCAGCAAACACAACTAATAATGCACAAGCACTGTAACCTGGCAAATGTGTAATCAAGCAAATGTATGTATGCGTGCCACAGTGACCCCTAGTGAGCTTTACAATCAAAATGTGCAGGCACCCTACTACTAAAGGAATGTGACATGGTGACCACTGCAACCAAGTGTGAGAGTACCCCAATAAAGTGTAAACAACACCCCCTGTCAATACAACAATAGTAAGGGAAGGGAAAGACTAAATAAAAATTCCCAGTTCTCCAAATCTGCCTTGCTACTACAGCATCTTTGCTCATTTTATCATACAGTTTTCCCCAATTCTTCAAGCTCCAATAGAAATATTCAGAGATTACAGGGATGGCTTTTAGATACTTTTATTATCTTTTGCTTCACACAACAGCCAGAACAAATAACAAGGACAGAATGTAAAATTAAAAACAATTTTGAGGGCCAGAGTTTTAATAGTATAGTTTATTCTATGCAGGTTCTATCCCCTACTCTATGCATGTTCCCCTAACCCCTGCCAGAAGTGATCCATCCACAAGTGCAGAGCCAGGAGTAAGTCATGAGCACTGACTGATATGACCTTCCAAAAAATCATCAATACATATACACGTGTATATATATTGATATTGATATTGGGTAATAAAACTTGGACCTCAAATGCACAAAATATTCATGTCCTTTTACCTCAGTACCTGTCGTAGAAATTCTTGGATGAACTCTTCAAAGTAAAAATTTGTAAGTAAATTTGTCTATGAAATGTAAGTTATTCATTTGTTTTGGGTTTTGGACCACACCCAGTGGTACTCAGGGCTTGTTCCTGGCTCTGCATTCTAAACTTCTGACAGTTTAGAAGATCATGTGGGATGGCACAGCAAGGCACTTTTTCTCCAGCCTCTGTGAATTTTTCAGATGTGTACCTACTACCCTGAGAGCATTTTTCCTGATGCAGTATCAGACATGCTGATATTCCAATGTATATATGCTAATTGTAAACCTGGATGTCTGTAAACGAGAGGCCATTGATTATGAACTGGACCTCTATTGCAAAGAGACAATAGAAAAATCTCATATTCCCAAACTGTTTCCATGTACAAAACATAAAATGGGATCCTGGAAATCAGGTTGGGATTTGATAGACTGAGAAGCAATATTCATACCCTGGAAAATTCAAAAACCAAATTTAAACACTTTTTGTCCATGAGAACTTATTTATGTCAACATGATTCATCCTTTCCTTCCAAAACATAAAACATACTGGCCTTGACAACTTCATGTCAGCTTAATCAACATTTACTGTGGACTGATCGTGTGTCAGAGGATTGAAAATAAGTCACACATAAGCACTGGGGATTGAAAATTATTTAGTATGCATAAGCCAAATCTTTGCCTTCAAGGAGATAAATGAACACATCAGTCTTTTAATGCTTGTAATGTGCTTTCACTTAAGCTATCTTTTGTGGCTTCATTTTCACAGCTATTGTTGCCATCTTACTGAACAGGATACTAAAGCTGAAAATATTAAAGATCACTTGAACACTAGGCTTAGAAACCAGGAGCTCTGATATCAAATCATGGCTCCCATATTACACTGCCAAGACGCTGAGAAAATAAATGAACTTATTTTGTATTTTATTAAGCAAATACTTGTGGAAGATGAGTCTATTCTAAAGACTTACGTGTACCAATGAACACAACAGGAAGGTATCTGCTCTCAGGATTCTTATATTGTCAGGATCTTAGTGAACTGCAAATATCTCTTTGTTTGGGAAGGCTGTATCTGCCACTCACTGAGAGTACAGGAAATATTCTGTTCTTTTAATGGCATAGCGCATGGTTTATATTTGGAAAACAATTTAAAATAGTGCGTGATTTATATTTGGAAAACAGAATTTTTGGAGTAAAGAACTAAAAAAATTGGAAAGAAATTCCATGTTCATGTGTCAGACTAAGTATTTCCAAATTGCAGCACTTTTCAAGTTGAGATTTTAATAATCTTATTGAAATTCAAGGCAATTACTCCTGAATACTCATAGTTACATTATTTTTAATGATAAAAAAGAAATAAATAGGGGCCGGAGAGATAGCATGAAGGTAGGGTGTTTGCCTTGCATGCAGAAGGATGGTGGTTCAAATCCCGGCATCCCCTATGGTCTCCCAAGCCTGCTAGGAGCAATTTCTGAGTGTAGAGCCGGGAGTAACGCCTGAGTGCTATTGGGTGTGACCCAAATACCAAAAATAAATAAATAAATAAATGAATACATAAATAAAAGACTGCAAATGTTTTGTGATTGAAGAATGAATAAAGTGCTGTATGTGTGTACTCAATAGAACATGATTCGTAACGAAGGAGATTCTAACATATATTACAATTGCATATTTCTTTCTATAGTTTATGGAAATGGACTGAGGAGATATTAAGAGACATATGCTTTTCAACTTTGATATATTCCACGTAAAAAGTCTAGTTTAATAATGAAAAAAATCCTTTAGTATGTATTACCTTTTTACTTTAGAAAAAAATAAAGATAGCAGACTACTCTTTGCCCCACCAGTCCTCAAATTTTCATTACTGCATATGTCTTATTGGACCACAAGCTTTTAGGTTAGCCTTTTTAATTATAAGACATTAATTTGGCGGCTGTGCATATCAGTTACTACAGAGTAGTTTAAGACCACAAGGCAGTTTGCCTGTAATTAATTTATATATAAATACACTATGTTAGAAAAATTAAGTAGACAAAACATTTTCATGCATCATAGGCATTTCGCAAACATATAGTGTAACCTGTTAATTATATTTTCTTTCACAAACCATTTATTGTCTTAAAGCCTGACTTAATAACTTGATTTTTTCTCACATTTTTAACTATGATTTATTTTTTCTAAACTGTTTTCACAGGGTTTGTGAATTCCTAAATGAGATGATAAGCCATACAAATGGGATAAAGGGGGCCGGAGAGATGACATGGAGGTAAGGCCTTTGCCTTTCATGCAGAAGGTCATTGGTTGGAATCCCGGCATCCCATATGGTTCCCCGAGCCTGCCAGGATGATTTCTGAGTGTTGAGCCAGAAGTAACCCCTGAGCGCTGCCGATGTGACCCAAAAACCAAAAAAAAAAAAAAATAAAAACAACAAAAGTGATAAAGTAGTATAGAGTGTCCTATTTGAGCCCAAATGCCACTAATATAGGCTATTTGAAAGATTGTAGGCTATTTATATAAAATAATGTAATGAATCCTTTTCTAATAAACTTCCTTTATTGATAAAAATTCCGCAAAAGACTTGATTAAAATAATTACCAAATTTTCATATATTCTCTATGTATGTAAAAAACATAATCACAATTACTCTGACCTGTAAAATAAGAAACACTCACACACCCCTTTGTTCTTGGTATAAGCACAGAGCTTTCACAACTCCTTTTTTTTTTTTAATTTAACCAACTTTATTTACATACATGATTGTATTTCACAACTCCTTTTTAAAAATCCTTAATTGTTAAGGGTTATCTCTTGGTCCAATATTGGATCTTTGACCTCTGTTCTGTCACAGGAGTTCTGAAGGTCATAAATTCCTAATGATAAGAGTATTAGGTACCTCTTTGTTGTATGGAGACATGATTAAGAACATGGAATTTTCAGAAGTAATGCTCCTCTAGTGAAAGGAAAGGTGCTGGAAGTGAAATAGATAATTGATTATTCCAATGTGAAGAAATATTTATAAAATCCCAATAGTTTAGAGAGCTTTCAAATGGGTGAACAGACTAACTTGTTGGAAGGGTCATGTACCCCCACACCTTCATGGGAAGAGAATTAACTGTACTTTAGAGAATTAACTGTACTTTGGAGTCTCCGAGACTTCATTTTATTTGCCTTTTCATATGACTGCCTTTTATATCCTTTAATAAACAGGAAAAGGGACATAAGTTTTTTCATGAATTCTCTGTCTCCGTGTCTACCAATTATTTCCAAGTGGGTAAGGCCTTGAAACCTTTAATTTGTAGCCAAGTGCTATACAATTTCTAAATAATTTGGGCATCTCTACTATGAAAAATGGGAGTATGGAGGCCAATATAGTGAAACTGAAGTTTTAACCTCTGAGTTCAATACTCTCTCCAAAGATAGGTATAACCCCATTAAGCTAACAGAGAGTGTCAGATTTGAGTTAAATTATAGGACATCCAGCTGGTATGTGAGATTTTCTTGGTTAAATCAGAGAGAGAATACAACAGGCAAGTTGTTTGACTTGCACACAGGATTCCCAAGTTCAACACCCAGCACCTCATAAGATCCGATGAGAAGTGCCAGGCGTGGCCTTTGAGCATAGAATCAAGAGTAAACACTGAGAACTGCCCAAATTAAAAAATAATTTGTTTGGTGAGAAAATTATCCCCCCACATTTGATGACCAGAGTGTTAGAAGGGTAGTAGTCTGTGCAAAAGTCAAGTGGAAAAAGCAGGATGTGAAAAATCCCTAACATGGATCCTGGGAATTAAGCTTACTGTTACCTTTCCCTCTCTCCTAGTAAACTTTTAGTGTTAAAATGAGCTCATGTCTGGTGACAGTTATATACGACTTGTAATTTCTCCATTTCATTGTGGAAGATATTCATGCCCTAAAAGATTCCACAGAAAATGAGTGGGTATTCTGTGTCCATCCCTTGGTGTCAGGATATTATATGCCTGGCACTTAATAATAAATAACTTTGTAACTCTATAATACACAGTGATTTAAAATAGAGTCATTAAAAATAAAGTGATTGGAAATAAGAAGTATAAATCTACTCCAGCATCATGAGACCTTTCCTTCATATCTCTATAGCTTTGTATGTTCTGTTTCTCAAAAAGCTCTTTCTTTTTTTTCTTTCTTTTTTGTAATCTGTGGGGGTCACAACTTGCATCACTCAGGGGTTACTCCTGACTCTCTTCTCTTCCAATAAAGTATTTCTTCACTTTCAGACCAATCTTTCTCTCCTCACTAGGTTTAGGTAAAAATGGCTACTCTCTTTGTAACCTATTCAACATGAACTACTCTCTTTCCCCATGTTTCACTCTCTTACACAAGATACTTCTTAGATTGTAGGTGTAAGGCATACATTTCCTTCATATCTCACAGAGTGACAATGAACTTAAAGAACAGTAGACAAACTTCTCCAGGTTCAAGTGTATTTTATCATGAAAAGAAGTCTTAAAGAGTATTGAGAAAATGATGTTAGTTAGAAAATGTAGTTGGGACTTGCAACTGAACGGGTCTTCTGGAATCATAACGAAAGACAATATCCCAGACTCCATCCGAGCTTCAGCACAAGGGCCAAGACCACTAACCATAGAAGACAGATTAAAATGACATTGAGGAAACAGAACTTCTAAAATCACAAAGAAAGTCATCATCATAAGTTCTACTACTTGACCTGTGCACAGACTGGGACTCCTAGATTTAGAGGTCTGTCTTTATCATCCAGATCGGAGCAGAAGTCTTCCATAGGGCACAAAAACACCAAGGGGAGAGTAAATGAATGTGAAAGGAGTCTATAGATAATCTCATGACAATATATTCCAAGGGTAGGGAAACCCTGTATCTCTCTCTCTTTTTTTTTTTTTTTTGGTTTTTGGGCCACACCTGGCATTGCTCAGGGGTTATTCCTGGCTGTCTGCTCAGAAACAGCTCCTGGCAGGCACGGGGGACCATATGGGACACCGGGATTCGAACCAACCTCCTTTGGTCCTGGATCTGCTGCTTGCAAGGCAAACGCCACTGTGCTATCTCTCCGGGCCCGACCCTGTATTTCTTAAGCCAAGGGGATTCCTGTTTCGGATGACCCCAACATTTACTGTGCCTATGCGGGGGGAGAGGGAGAGACAAAAAACACTAAATAATCCTTTTTTTAAATTTTTTTTATTTATTATTATTTTTATTTAGTTTTGATCGAATTCTTTGTTTTGGGGTAAATATTGAAGTAGTTGTCCATTGTTTAATTATACATTTACTTTTTCTTTCTTCTTTTCTCTTCTTCCTCCTTGCGCCTTGTCATATTTCCTATCTCAAGACCATGGCAACTATGTGGTGCATATTTTTATGGCTGCAGTGCTCACTGAATATCTTATTTGATTCCTCTTTTTGAACTGCTGTGGTGTTTCACCTTCTTCTTTTCCCCATCGTCCCTCAAACCAAGGACGAGAGCCTCTAGAATGACTCCGCTCATAGTCGGCGTAGTCGATTTTTATCCCATTATATTACCTTTCTCTTCCTCAAACAAATCCACATAACTTGATCTTTCTAGTCCCACCTCCTAACTAGAGGGGGCAATAATGGAGGCACCAAGACCAAACAGTTATAAGTCCACTAAGTAATTAACTAGACACAGAGGGGACCACGCATTCTAGCAGCCCCTGGGGGGAAGAGTGGAGGATAAGGGAGGCAGGATGGGAGCGGTTGTGGGAGGACAATTCGGTGGTGGGAATTCCCCTGATTCAATGTAAATATGTACCTGGAATATTACTGTGAACAATATGTAAGCCACTACAATTAAAATAAAAATTATGTAAAAAAAATGTAGTTGCCAATATATAGTATATATGACATATATATGTCAAATTTGCAATTGAGATATTGCTCTTCTCAAAAACAAGATCAACTTATATTACATATATAATTTGATAATTATAAAATAATTTGAGAATTATGAAATGAAGAAAAAATAAAAATAGATTAAAATAATGAACATGGTTGCTTTTTACTAGGTGGAATAAATATTTAAATAAAGCATCATACTTTGTATCATTAAAATTATTGTCATAAAAGTAAGATTTGATGTGTATACTCTGTTCAATAGTTTTCTCTGTCAAAATGCTCTATCACTAAACTAGCTAATATTATTGCTGTTGCATTCTTGTAATACCACATTCTATTCTGTTATTTATTTATTTGTTTTTTGTTTTTGGATCATACCCGGCAGTGCTCAGGGGTTACTCCTGGTTCTATGCTCAGAAATCACTCCTGGCAGGCTCAGGGGACCATATAGGATGCCAGGATTCGAACCATTGTCCTTCTGATTGCAAGACAAACGCCCTTCCCCCATGCTATCTCTCTGGTCCCAATCCTATTCTGTTATTGCTAAAGAATTTGTTAGATTTTATTAAAATGCCTTTGGTTTATATATGACTTACAAACTAGACTATTAGCTCTAATACAGCAGGAATGGCCTTCATTAGATTTGCATTCAAAACAAGACCTGCACTTGATGTGATATTTTTTTTTGTTTTTGTTTTTTGTTTTTTGGGCCACACCCTGTGACGCTCAGGGGTTACTCCTGGCTATGCACTCAGAAGTTGCTCCTGGCTTCTTGGGGGACCATATGGGACGCCGGGGGATCGAACCGCCGTCCGTCCTAGGCTAGTGCAGGCAAGGCAGGCACCTTACCTCCAGCGCCACCGCCCGGCCCCAATATTTTTAACATTAAAATATTTTCATTACTTTTATTAACCACTGTAGTTTATATAGTTGCTCATATATAACATTTATTTCTGTTATTCGTGTTCCAACATCAATCCCACCACCAGTGTAAAATTCTCTTCATCACTGTCTTTGGATTTCCACCCATCCCCAAGCCTGCCCCCTTGGTATGCAAGAGAAAGGTCTGCTCCATAGCTCTTATTCCACATAGTAAATAGCCCCTTTCTATTTGCATGCCTATGTCATTTTCTGCCTCTGCACATCTTAGAAAATTGCCTTCTTGTCTGAGTACAGGCAGGTGACAGCACTTTCTAGTTAGGCACAGGTGTCAGGTGAGTTTGCATCCCAGCTGTGCCACTTTCTGTGCGAGCTCTGTCTAGTTTCTTCAACGTGGTGTTTCCATTTGACAAGAAGCACTGAGGAATTAGTTTTACTCTCCTGTCTACCTGAGTTTCTCATCTTCAAAATAATGTAATGATAGGATTAGTTCACAGGACTGTTGGAAATATAAAGTCATAGGAGAGAGTTAAGAGTCTTACAACAGCACCTGACATATGGCGAGTATTAACTAAATGCTAATTATTTCTCCCTCGCTGCTAGAATATTTTTTTTAGCAGCAATGTCCTATTGAGAGAAAGAATGAATTGAAATCTTTCAAATTAAGATATAAGTTAGTTCTCTAATTAAATACACATAAATTCTCTGAAACTTCCTATCTTGTTGTGAAGGATATTTCTTGACCCTTGAGATTTAGCCTTTGGTTTTGATTATCATTGTGGGGCCTCACTCGATAGTTCTGAATGGAGAGTTAAGTAGTGCCAGGAATCAAACCCAGTTCACACAGGCAAAGCATATGGTCTGCCAGTTGAGTCATTTCCCCAGGCCAAAGTTCCTTTAATTTATCAGTTAGTATCATATATAGATGATAAGATATGATATAATTTATATATAATATATTATGATATTTATGATATATTATATATACTTGTTGCTTTGTTTATATTTTCTAGACCAGAAGTACTAATATTACCAGTTATGCATGCAGAGTAATAAGAACCTCAATTTATCAACCCTAATAAATTAAAACTAAATTGTAATAAGAACTTCTGATGATTTTGGTTCAATTTTAAAGATTTAGAACAACTAATGTAGCCTCTACTGTAATTTTCTTATAAAAATGTAATAATAGGGGTGGGGTGCCCCTATATTTGCACCAGAGCGGTGACGCAAGTGGTAGGGCATTTGCCTTGCACACGTTGTCCTCAGACAGACCACAGTTCAATCCCCCGGCATCCCATATGGTCCCCAATCAAGGAGCAATTTCTGAGTGTATATCCAGGAGTAACTCCAGACCATCACCACGTGTGGCCCAAAAACCAAAAAGAAAAAGTAATAATATAAACATAATATAAATATAATAACCTCACAGGTTAGTTGCAAGATAGATATGTAAAGTCTATTGAATAATATCAGACACAAAGCATATATATAGGTTTATGTTAAAAATTATGAGTGATATTGTTGATTTTTTAAATTGGTCCCCAAAACATATAGCAAATATTGTGTTGTTTTAGATATTATAATTTATGGAAACATTGAAAAGTCATAGCCTATAAAAAGAAATCAATCATTTTGTTGCCAAAAAATGATTTTTTTTCAGCGAAGAAAGACTGAGGACACTGTGAATATTTATTCTAAAAAAGATGACACTGGTGGGGGATGATAGATGTTTTCAAATGAAAATAATTATTAAATCACATGAGATACATAGTTAAAAAGGTACATAGTTGAGTTTCAGTCATAATTTATTTAAGTATTCATCCCTTTTGTCAGTGTTCAGTTCCCTCCACCAAATTCTCCAGTTGTTTTCTCATTGTCCCACACCCACAACAATCCCACCCCAGCCTACCTCTAAGGCAGAGACTTTTCTTCTCTCTCTTTCTCTCTCTCTTTTAGGTTTGCAATACTGTTACATATATATAATACTCCTTGAGTAACAGTATTGCAAACCTGATCTATATTAGTGTTAGGCCTGGACCAGTAGGAGAAACTTCAAAAGACAGCAAGAACTGGGAGTCCAAAACACAGTTTCACCAGCAATCAGGCAGTGACCATCCACCAAGATCAACAAAATCTCCTCGACTGCTCCCTCCAGAACTCTAGCCAGGACTTTCTATACCACCCCCCCCCCCACCCTGCCACCCCACCCCACTCCACTAACTGCTATCCTGCCATAGTTACAAAAGGTTGCTTCTGATAACTGATGTCTTCACCCTTAAAGGCTGAGAAACACTCTTATGGCTGGCCAGGGGCCATAGGTGTCTCTGTTTCCTTATACATAGCATTTTATTTCTTTTCCCAGTTGTCCAGAATGATGCTTTCCAACTATTATTATTACAGTGGTCCCTTTCCTGTCTTACACTTCCCACCCATCATTTCTATTATCTTGTGGTACTATTCTCAAACATTTTATTTTATATCCTGCAGATAAATACGTTCATTCATTGTCAGTGTCCCTATCACTCTGACTAATTTCTCTCAGCATGATATTTGTTTATTTTTTAAATTTTTATTTAAAGACCATGATTACAAGAATGTGCATACTACAGCTCTTTTCCCCCCACAGATAATGTTGTTCATGATTGAGTTACAATCATGCGATGTGCACCTTCACCAATGAGAATTTCCGGCCACCAATGTCAAAAGTTTTCCTCTTACCCTCCCTGATCAGCACAATATTCTCCATGTATATTATTTCTAAACAAATTTTATGGTCTTACTTTTCCTAACATCTACATAGTATTCCATTAGGTGGATGTACCACAATTTTTTTAATATAATTTTTATTTTGATCATAGTGTCTTACATATTGTTGACAATAACATTTTAGGTACATATTTACATAAAATCAGGGGGGATTCCCATCACCAAATTGTCCTCCCTACACCTCCGTTTTTGTCCTACCTCCCATTTCCTCTTCCCTCACCCCCAGGGCGGCTAGAATATGTGGTCCCCTCTGTATCCAACCCACTACCTAGTAGTCTTGCACCTGTTTGGTCTTGATGCCTCCTTTATCTCCCCCTCTAACTGTAGGCAGGACTAGCTAGTTCAAGTTGCATGGTTTTGCCGGAAAAAGAGAAGATATATAAACTGGGGTAAGAGTCTAATACTCCAAAAATGTACCACAATTTTTATCTACTCATCTGTTCTTGGGTGCTAGGGTTGTTTGCAGACTTGACTATTGTGATTAGTGCTATAGTAAACATAGGAGTACAGATTATTAGAACACCTAGGATATATAGTATATATTCTTAGGAGCAATACTACTGAAATCAAATAGGAGTTCGATTTCTAGTATTTTGAAAAAAGTCCATATTGTTTTCCAGAAAGGCTGAACCAGTTGACACTTCCACCAACAGTGAACGAGAATTCCTTTCACCCAGCATCCTTGCCAGCACTGTTTGTTCTTATTTTTCTTGATTATGCCAATTGCTATAGTGTGTAAGGTAATATTGCATTTTGATTTTGATTTTCATATCCAGGATGACTTCCTTAGATAAATCTTCTGTAAATCTTAATGCCACTCTTTTATATGTAATATAATTTTTAGATCTTGTTCAGTAATCTATCTCTATGTTTTTCATTATCATGATTGGGATTGTCTTGGGATATTATTATTTTTGGTCTCTTTTATCTAGTACTCTTTGGGCATCCAGAAAGTGGATGTATACATTATCTAGCTCTGAGCTAGAGAATTCCCCTCAGCAGTCAACACTTTGACTATTATTTTTTTGTACGAGTTTTCTTCCTGGTTCTCTGGGACACCACTGATTTTATGTTGTTTGTCTTGAATTGATCCAAATGTTCTCTTGTCATCCGTTTGTTTATTTTGAAGCTTTTCCCCCATATTCTCTTGTTGTCTGGAGGTTTTCTGCACTTCTCTCTTTTTAAAAATTATTTTACTTAAAGACAATGCATTACATAGTAGCTCATAATACATTGGCTACAAGGCCACTCCCATCCTTAATGTAAAATTCCTTTTACCATTGTCCCCAGATTTCCACCCATTTCCAAGTCCACCCACCTTGAAAGGCATAAAATAATACATTTTATGTTGCTTATTTACTGGTAAGAAGTGCTAAAATTATTTTCAATTACCACAATAGGAAAAATTATGTAAATGAATGCATCTTTCAAGAAATTTGTTAACCTATTGTTAGAAGGTTTGCTAGTTGTTGCTAGTTGCTTTTCTGTTATTTGTTTTTGAACATTGTTTAAAAATCCATTTTAGGGCCCGGAGAGATAGCACAGCGGCATTTGCCTTGCAAGCAGCCGATCCAGGACCAAAGGTGGTTGGTTCGAATCCCGGTGTCCCATATGGTCCCCCGTGCCTGCCAGGAGCTATTTCTGAGCAGACAGCCAGGAGTAACCCCTGAGCACCGCCCGGTGTGGCCCAAAAACCAAAAAAAAAAAAAAAATCCATTTTGATATTGAAACTGGTGTGTTCCTACTAGGATCATGATTTAGAAAAAAAAATTGGAGTTCCAAGCTCTGTGTTTCATTTTTGTAGTTTTGTGGGCATGGCTTTGGTTGCCAGGTCTTCAGGAAGTATGAGAAGGTGGGGGAGCATGACAGCACACATTTTTTAAAAGTCCTGGAAATGTCAGCCCAAATACCAACATACTCAGAGTCTGGGTTGATTTGGTGTGTCTGCTGCACTTCATCTTTGAATTCACTGATTCAGGTCCTTAGTAGCTGTTACTCTGCTGGTGAGAACTTACAATTAATTTTTTATTTTGCTTAGCAAGATTTTCAGTCTGACATTTTTGTTTGCATTTTTATTATTTCTTCTCTCATATCCTTCTATTTTATTATACATGTATGATTTCTTATATAATTCTTTTATTTATTAATTATTTATTTTTTTTGTAGTGCCAACACACTTTTATTTATTTTTTTTTAATTTTTATTTTGATCATAGTGGTTTACATAGTGTTGACAATAATATTTTAGGTACATATTTACATAAAATCAGGGGGGATTCCCATCACCAAATTGTCCTCCCTACACCTCCGTTTCTGTCCTACTTCCCATATCCTCTTCCCTCACCCCAGGGCGGCTAGAATATGTGGTCCCCTCTGTATCTAACCCACAACTTAGTAGTCTTGCACCTGTTTGGTCTTGATGCCTCCCTTAGTTCCCCATCTAACTGGAGGCAGGACTAGCTAGTTCAAGTTGCGTGGTTTTGTTTGAAAAAGAGAAAAGTAATAAACTGGGGTAAGGGTCTAATACACCGAAACTGGGCGGAAAAAACCTTGGTTATTATATATGTATTTTTACCTCCATTTATTATTGTTATTATTATTTTTATTTACCTATCTATTTTCGTCGATTTCTCTGTTTGGGTGTGAGTATTGAAATTGTCCCCAATCATACTTATATTTTCTCTTCCTTTCTTTTCTTTCGTTATGTGCTATGCCATGTTTCTCATTTCAAGACCATGGCGTGTTTTTTTGTTTGTTTGTTTTTGTTTGTTTTTTGTTTGTTTTGCTTTTTTTGTTTGTTTGTCTGTTTTTTATTATGAGAACAAAGATGCAAAGAGAGAGGACAAGGTAAAATTACACTGTGAAGACAATCACTCATAAACAGAATTCTCAGAAGAAATCTCCTTGCTGACACCTTAATTTTGAACTTTCAGCCAAAGAACATTAAGAAAAATAAAACAGACCCATGCACAATTACTTTGTCCCCCAAGTCCCCAGATTGTAGTACATTATAACATTTCTCAGCAGTACACAAAGCAATCTAAAGTCATAAAATTTATGTAACTCTTTTAACATTGAAGCCATAGTATTTCTTTTTTTACAGTTCCATGCACATGCATATTAGTTTAAATTAATCTCAAAAGTTTAAGTGGTTTTTTTAAGGATTAGATTCAAAGGAGCACAGTATTAGAGTGGCAATTGTTGTATGCATAAGCCCACCAAAATATGGGGAACATGTTTTAACAACCACCTTATATTTCTCTGGTCTACCACTATTTATCTTAAAGCCAAGTAAACATAAATTGAAATTAACATTAATTAATTAAGATTCATTGCATCACAGCATCATTGCTTTACAAAAGAGAGTATTAAAATTCCAGGTACTCACATGGCCAGTTTGGTTATTAAAAAAAAAACTTACACAAATAGTAAGATCAAGTCTCCTCAATCTATTTACATTAAGTTGAAGAAAAGTGACAAAATGGTTGTCTGTTCAGCAAATGATCTAGTGAACATGATACAGAAAGGACAAAATTGGACATAAATAAAAACTAACTGGCAAGGTACTGTATGTTAGATCTTTTCAGACACCTTTTAAGTCTTACAGGAAAGCTGAGGGGAAGGCCATGTCTTCTCATTTTATAGATGAGATAGTTGAAGCTCAGAGAAGTGAGTCACTTGTTCTGTTACATAACTAATTAATGGCTGCTCTGTTATTTAGGTGGTAAATAGCAGAAAGTAAAGTTTGAATGGAAATAGGCAGCTGTTTATATGCAAATGGCTTCTGGAGACCTTAAATGTTTATAGTCTGTTTTTATATCTACTATTTATGACTTTTTGAAGAAGCTATATAGAAAGGAAAAGCAATTTGAAGATACCATATTGCCAAGGAAACCAAATTATTAGCATCCATGTCTTCTCTTCCCGTGCAAAAAGGGTTGAGGTTCAAGGACTCATAGGCTGTAGTGTCAGCATCAGGGCACAGAAAGGAGAGACTGGCTGTGATAGAAGTGTCAATAGTTAAAGCTATCATCACAACTTCAGGAGAGATCAACACCTACTGTACAAGAGGATTTAAAAATCCAATAAATAAAGCTTAATAGAACTGCTATACTCAATGGTGGCATAAAGCCAGGGTTTGCTGGCATCAAAGAACATCACAACAACATAGTGACTGAACATAACCAATGTGTTGTGTCAGGCAGCATGAAGCCCAGCCTGCTAAAAGCCAGAGAAATTTTTTTTAAATGTGATTGACCAAGTTATATGACCTGCAGGTGCTTTTGTGTATTGTTTCACGGATCAGTGACTTCTTTGGAAGGTGGGAAAGTCTTGACACCTTACAATTAAGCTAATGATTTTGAATTTAGAAAGAAGATAGGAAGGGGGGCACCACATGGTCTAGAATCCACAGGTGTCTTCCAGTTTGTTTATAAAAAGAGAACTGAAGGAACACAGGCATACTTTTAAATCACATTTGTGTAATCATACTTAACAAACAGGTGGCTTATTGTAGAATTTATTTCAAGTATATCTCTGTATATGTGCATGTGTGTATTCTCCCCAAAACATAAGGCATCATTGAAATCAATGGCATGTGGTCATGTAGGCTCAAAAAAAAACAAAAAACAAAAAACAAAAAACACAAGAAATAATGCTGTCAGGTTCTGTTTTCTCCTCAGTCTCAAAGAGATAGAAACTGTTCTGTCGTAACCGTCACTCCCATTGTCATATATTTTCTATCTCTTATTTTCCCTGCTGCCTGTTATATAAAGCTACGTTTTAATTTTAAAAGCAAATAAAAGAGGGCTATTTTAAGACCAAATATTAAATATGAGAGTGATTTGAAGATATGGCTTTTTTTTTTTTAAATTAAACAGCGACAGCATGTGGATATTGTAAATAGGCGAATCTTTAGCTCTCCCTACAGGCTTTTGTTACAGCAGCTGTCTAAAAGGAAGCAAATATCAGAAGCTGAAAATTACCCCAAAGTGTTTATCAAAGAGAGAGATTTCCTTTGTCCAAAAACTGAAGTCACAAGATGGTACCTGCGTTAGTGTTGAGGTTCTGCGATTTTTTCCTGTTCATGATACTTTAATACATCATTGTGACTACTTTATCCTTCTTGCTCTTTAAGTTGTTTCCCTCTCATTACTGCTAACGGAAAGGGAGGGTAATAATGAAAACAACAGTAATAAAATCACTCTAGAAAATACAGTTAGAAGAGCTCAGTGCTGATTTCTTGCTTGTCACAGTCTCTCCAGGATGTGTTTTTTTTTTTTTTTTGAAACTTAGGATTACACTGAAGCTGCTGGTTGTGATTTAGGTCCAATATTGACTTTAGATGGAAACAAAGTGGAATAATAATCTATTAAAACAAGCCTTGGTTACAAGACAAAGATTATCAGTGAATCTTTTATTAAAATAAAACCAGGGTGGAGAAATAATACAAGGGTTAAGGCTTTATTTTTGTCTTGCATGTAGCTGACTCCAGATTGATCCCTGACACACCTATGATACCCTGAGAACCATGAAGAGTGACCCCTGAGCATAACAGGGTAGCCCGACATCCATCTTTAAACACTGTGGTTACAAGGTTGTTCATAATGCAGTGTTGTTGTTGTTGTTTTTATCAGTGTCAGAGTTGTTCATTTGCACATCTCCTACCATCAATGTTCCCCTTTTTCTTCTAGCCCTTCACCCAGCTGCTTCTGGGTCAGACACTTCTCTTTTTTTTTTTTTTTTTTGCCTTTTTCCATCTTTTAGTTGGCATATTTGTTACTAAAGGGATATCATGCATATCACTTTATCTTCTTATAGTGCCCAGTTTTTGTCCAGAGTGGTCATTTCCAAATATCATTGTCCCTATGTTCCTTCTTTCCCTTAAATGAACTCCCCAGCTATTTGTGGCAAGCTTTCTACCATGGACTGATCCTCTTGGCTCTTTTTCTTTATTGTTTTTCAATATTATTACCATACTATCTTTTTAATATCCCACAAATGAGTGTCTATTCCTCTTCCTCTGACTTATTTTGCTCAGCTATTAGTCTCCATATTCACCCATTATAAGCAAATTTATGACTATGTTTTTCCTAACAGCTGTGTAGTATTCTTTTGTGTAGATGTACCACAATTTCTTTAGCCACTCATCTGTTCTTGAGCACTTGGGTAATTTCCAAATTCTGGCTATTATAAATAGTGCTGCAATGAACATAGGGATAAAGAAGGCTTTTTCTACATTGTGTTTTGGGGGTATATTGTTAGAATTGGTATTGCTAGACCATATGAAAGCTCAATTTCTAGTTTTTTTCCCATGAATTTGTGTGTCATCCTTGCGCAGGGGCCATGCTAATCTACTCTGTATTGTTCCAATTATAGTGTATGTGCTGCCTAAGCATATATTCTTTTTTTCCAAAAATAATAAACCAGTCTACATTACCACCATTAGTGAATGAGAGTCCCTTTCTCTCCTATTCATAATAGCAAACTTGAAAGTATTCATCAAACATTCTTTAATATTATACTAGAAGTTCACCAAAGCCACAATGATAATAGATGTTCATATCAGTAATTGGTATCAATAAATAAGTGAGATAACATTTCTTCATTATTTGCTGTTGGTTACACATTTTGCTAGGTCTTCCCAATTAGACTTTGAAGTAATACGATCATTTATGTGAATTTACTTGCTTTCATGAATAAGCAAACCAGTTTAAAAGTTGTCATTTTTTGAAAATCATCTAGAAGTTAAAGGTTAGAGGGATGACTCAAGCTTAATATATAGAATATGATTTTGGAGCTCAACTAATTAATCTCTTCAAATTTTAAGCCTTTATTGGCCACTATGACACAGCATCTCTATTTCATTTTTTTAATGTTTCTAGATATGGCCTGAAAACAAAAATCTATTTAACAGACATTGCTGTTTTCTGCAAGCACATTTAATATTTATTATATATTTGGTATGCTAGGGAGTACTGTAAAAAGTAATAATGCACATATAAAACTTGCTGAGAGGAATCTGGCCATTATAAATATGTGAAGTATAACCATAGAAAATGGATGAGTCAGATAAAGAGATAAGTCTAAAGGAAGGTGAAGGGAAGTAAAGTATTGAATTATATCAGCTATCTTGCTAACTATATCATTGAAAAGTGAAAATGGAACAAAAGATATCATTAGTGAAGAACTGAAATGAAAAATAGCAGAAAAGAAACAAAGAAGGGTTTTGTTCAGCTTTTTAAAGAGATAGAAAGTAGGGGGCTGAGTGATAGCAATACAGTGGGTAGGGTGTTTGCCTTGCATGCGGCTGACTCGAGTTCCATCCCAGGCATTCCATATAGTACCCGAACACGTGATCCCTGAGTGCAAAGCCAGGAGTAACACCTGAGCACCACAGGGTATGACTCCCCCCAAAAAAGTTAGGGAGTAAATTGACATTACAATATTGAGGAATGTTAAGAATAAAAATAGGTAGATGGTTTATTACCCCTGTAGCAAAGAATAAAGATGGAGAATAGATATACAAATATCTTGAATGCTAAGAACGAGCTCCTTTAAACAGTGAGGCAAACAGTGAGGCAAAGGAGAAAGCAGAGTAAACAACCTAGAACAGAAAATTCCAGCTAAGGTTTCATTTAAAAAAATAAAGGCTGTGGTATATATACACAATGGAATATTATGCAGCCATCAGGAGAGATGAAGTCATGAAATTTTCCTATACATGGATGTACATGGAATCTATTATGCTAAGTGAAATAAGTCAGAGGGAGAGAGAGACACGCAGAATACTCTTACTCATTTATGGGTTTTAAGAAAAATAAAAGTCATTTTTGCAACAATCCTGAGACAATGAGAGGAGGGCTGGAATTTCCAGCTCACTTCATGAAGCTCACCACAAAGAGTGGTGAGTGCAGTTATAGAAATAACTACACAGAGAACTACCGTAATCATGTGAATGAATGAGGGACCTGGAAAGCCTGTCTAGAGTACAGGTGGGGGTGGTGTGGGATGGAGGGAGATTTGGGACATTGATGGTGGGAATGTTGCACTGGTGAAGGGAGTGTTCTTAACATGACTGAAACCTAATCACAATCATATTTGTAATCAAGATGCTTAAATAAAGATATTATAAATAAAAAATAAAGGCAAAATGAAGAAACTTTTTGTCAAGTGCAACTCAAAATGAGATGGGAAAAGAATAAAAGGAGAAGATGTGCAAAGGCAGGAAGATTTTTCCTGACTTCTTTGAAGTTTAGGAGTGGTTTTGAATGGCTGAATAAAGGATTAAAATTCAAGGATGCAAATTTAGAAGTCAAGAGGGTTAAGATCAAGAAAACATTGCTTGGGAGCTAAGAATGGGGACTCAACCCTGTTGGTGATGAGTTGTCACTGAAGATACTAAGAAAGATGGATATTTTCAGAAATCACCTTGTAACTATGTGGCAGACAGTAAAGGGATTAAAGGAAGTAGGTAGTAGGAATTGTGCAAGGAATGGCTGCAATATGAACGAAACAAGTTACTGAAAGCAAGGTCTAGACTACAGCAAGAATATATGTCTAATAGGATTGCTGATAAGTCTTTACCCTATTTCAAAATTAAGCAATGGATTTTAGAATCATGTTTATTATAAAAAGAAATTAGTAGCTTCCATATGGAAAAATAATAAAAAGCCAATTTTAATGTTTTTTTTATAACTTCTGTATTTCAGAGGTTATGACAAAACACTCAGTTTAAAATATCCTCCTTTCATATTTATCTGTACCAGCTAAACAAAAAGTTAATTCAAAGCACTTCAGCTTCTAAGTTTCCAGATTTATCCTCATACAGGTAAAGCTTTAAAGATGAAAGAACTTAATTGGCGTTTGTTTAAAGCCACTTAACAGGAATTTCCCTCCTTCCCTCCCTCCTTCCTTCCTTCCTTCCTTCCTTCCTTCCTTCCTTCCTTCCTTCCTTCCTTCCTTCCTTCCTTCCTTCCTTCCTTCCTTCCTTCTTTCCCTCCTTCCTTCCCTCCTTCCTTCCCTCCTTCCTTTCCTCCTTCCCTCTTTTTTTCCTTCCCTCCTTCCTTCCCTCTTTCATTCCTTTCTACCTTCCTTCCTTCCCTCCTTCCTTCCTTCCCTCCTTCCTTCCCTCTCTCCTTCTTTTCTTCCCTCTTTCTTTCCTTCTTCCCTCCCTCCCTTTCTTTTTTCCCTTCTTTCTTTCCTTCCTCTCTTCCTCACTTCCTCCCTCCCTTCTTCCTTCCTTCCTTTTTCCTTCCTTCTTTCCTTCCTTCCTTCCCTCCTTTCTTCTTTCCTTCCTTCCCTCCTTCCTTCCCTCCCTCCTTTCTTCCTTCCTTCCCTCCCTCCTTTCTTCCTTCCTTCCCTCCCTCCTTCCTTCCTTCCTTCCTTCCTTCCTTCTTTCCTTCCTTTTTCCCTCCCTCCCTTTCTTTTTTCTCTTCTTTCCTTCCTTCCTTCCTTTCTTCCTTCCTTTCTCCCTCCCTTCTTCCTTCCTTCCTCCCTCCCTCCCTCCCTCCCTCCCTCCCTCCCTCCCTCCCTCCCTCCCTCCCTCCCTCCTTCCTTCCTTCCTCCCTCCCTCCCTCCCTCCCTCCTTCCTTCCTTCCTTCCTTCCTTCCTTCCTTCCTTCCTTCCTTCCTTCCTTCCTTCCTTCCTTCCTTCCTTCCTTCCTTCCTACCTTCCTTCCTTCCTTCCTTCCTTCCTTCCATCCTTCCTTCCATCCTTCCTTTCTTCCTCTCTGTTTACTCTCTATTTTTAAATTAGAAGGAAAGAGAAAAAAAGAAAAGATGAAATAACTTGTCAATTGCAATGTAATATGTTAGAGCAGTGTGATGAGTAATACTAAAGGATATCACGTACAAAGAGGCCAGTGTTCCTCCAACAGGCACAATTTTGCTCTGGTTTAATTCCATAAAAAAAAGTAATGTGTAAGGGCTGGAGCGATGGTGCAGTGGTAGAGCGCTTGCCTTGCACACATCTGACCCAAGATGGACCGCAGTTTGATACCCCAGCATCCCCTATGGTCCCTGAAGCCAGGAGCAATTTCTGAATGCAGAGCCAGGAGTAACTCCTGAGAATTACTGTGTGTGCCCCCCCCCTCAAATTTAATGTGTATTCATATAATTTTTATTCTTATCTAATTGTTACCTGAACTACGGTATCTCCAAATTTATGTTTAAATATTTAAATTTTATAATTTTCTCAACCTTTCTGACTGAATGCACCTATTATCTCTGAGGAGAGTTTTGTTCTGTTTTATCCTTTCATACCTTATTTTGCATTGATTTAATTCTTGTGTCTTTAGATGGGTCACATATGGCACTGTTGCTAGATTGGAATGGATTTACAGTACAGTGAGGCTGAACTCAGGACTCTCACATAATATACGCCACTCAATACAACTTGAGCCATTTCCCTAGCTTCCTGAACAGTCTTTCAAACTGTCTTTATGTAACATACAACCTATATCTTTTTTGGTGCTACAAATACATATTTTAAGTAGACACCTAAAAATAATCAACTTCTTTCTAAGTAGGAGTAAGTAGTCTTTGTCTATAAGCAATATTGAAATTCAGAGATTTTTTTGTGAGATAGAATATAAAAATTTCAGGAAATTTTTCACAAGCAGAAGAAAATGCCTATTTTGGCTGAATAATTACAAGCATCCCTGGACTCGTGAATCTCTGTAAACATCCCAAAGCTGTGTATGCTTTTGTTTAAAACATCACCAGGCAAACATCTTCATATTGATGTCACTTGTCACTTATTTTGCCACAGCAGCTTCTGCAGTCTCCTGCAGAGCCTCCTGGAAGATTATTTTGATAATTCAGTCATGCTTTCTCTCTTTCCACCTTCAGTTCGGATATTTTCCCTTGAATTAAATTTACAAAATTCAGAAGACAGTATGTGGAAAGCATGTAAATCTTGTCTTTAATGTATACAAACTTTAAAAGTTCTAATAATACAACCACAGGAAAGGCATGGGAGTGTAGCTAGAATAGAAGCAAAAGGAATGCAGTCTTCCCAAGAAGATGTGATAAATGATGCGACTTATCTGCTTCTGGCAGATGGAAACTCTTCTTGTAATATGTTAATTATGTGTCTAAATTTTTGAAGTGAGATTGGAAAGCTTTCCCTTTTTTTGTGGAGAGACAGAATATGAAGGAGAACTTCAGCTACAGGTTTAGCGAGGTGTAGGATAAGTGGAATTGGTTATTCCGAGTGGAAGTCATTGAAAGTTATATAGAAAAGATAGGCACAAAACTAGGCCAGAAAAAACATTTCAGAAGAAATCAATACTTTATAAAAGATATTGTATGGTGATGGTATTTTATAAATCAATGATCAGGACTTGGTTTTAACAAGTCTCTGGAATAATTTTGGTGACAATGAAAAGGAGTGTTTGATATTTAATTAATAGCTAGGTATAGATCACTCTAATAATAATAAATTTTAATTGATTTTTTTGAGATGCAATGATTATTATCCCGCAATTTGTGTTCACTATCTGGCCATTTTAAAACAGAAAATTAAAAACTGTGGCTAAAGTGGTGGTGCAAGCAGTAGGGCATTTGGCTTGCATGCACTGACCTAGGACAAACTGGTTTTATCCCCCTGTGTCCTAAATGGTTCCCCAAGCCAGGAGCGATTTCTGAGTGCATAGCCAAGAGTAACCCCTGAGCATCACTGGGTGTGGTCCAAAAAAGACAAAAAATTAAAATTGAAATGAACAACTAATACTAAACTCAAATTCACTAAAATATCTTTATAAACATTTAATACAGAGAAAACTTAATGAACTTTTTTTAACTGTGAGAAATAGAGGCAAATATATTTTGTTTTGTTTTTCTATTTTGGGGTCATATCTGGTGATGCTCTGGGGTTACTCCTGGCTCTGCACTCAGAAATCACTCCTGGCTTGGAGGACCATATGGGATGGTGGGGGATTGAACAGCAGTCCATTCTAGGTTAGTGCATGCAAGGCCGACGTCCTACCGCTTGCGCCACCTATCTGGCCCCTGGCAAATATCTTGACTTTTATAACCCATATACATTTTTTTATCTTTCTATTTTATTTCAAAACAGTTTTATTTATCACAACATAATCTCTTCCTCCTTTCAATTCTTTTAAGAAGACCCCTCCAGTAAATTATTCAGATCATGTTTTATATATCGTTTACACTGTCTTACTTTGTAAACCACTTTCCTTCTGCTCAAAACATGTACACATAAGCATAGGATCCAAACCAGATTCATGAAAAATGAATCACTCTTACGTATATTTTTTGCTTTTATATCCATCACCTAGGCAAACCTAGCCTTCTGCTGGCAAATAGGTACTTGTCTGTATTTGCTTCTACCACTGTACAGTTAGAGTTTCAATTTGAAAGTAAAATCTTTTATAAGATGGGAAGAAAGCACATGGCTTACCATATTTCTTATTTCTAAGTTAAATAAACACATCACTTAGAATTTGGAGAAAGTGAGAGCAAGAAGTCAGAGGGATAGTACAAAGTACTTGCAATCAGCCAACCTCAATTTTATCCCAGTAGTACATATGTTCTCTAGCATTACCAGGGTTTATTTCTAAGCACAGAGACAGAAATAGCTTTTGAGTAGCACTGAGTATGCCCCCAAAAACAAAAAGAAAGAGAAAAGAGAAAATTAAGGGAAAAAACAGTAGAAATGATGGTAGATGGATACATGGCTTCTTCACAACACTGAAGATGAATCCCCTGATTCTAGTTGTGTCCAAATCCCATCAGGATGTTAGTAAGATAAACACACACATAACACACACACAACACACAAAGGCATTAATTTTGAAGTTCTGAGGGGGAATACCCATATACAGAAATTAATGTTTGCTAAACAGATCCTGTCAGAGGGGAAAGAGAAATGTATTTCCAAGGAAGAAATCTAAGCCATGGAAAGGAAAAATGAAAGTGGGAGAAACATTCTTAAAATCCTTGCTTTGAATGTTGCTACCAAAAATTCTATTAATTGGGTTATTATCATTATTAGTATTATTACTGCTATTATCAACAATAAATATATGCAGGCTGCCATCAGGATGTCAGGTTCTCCACAAGAAGAAGCCTGCACACAGGCTTACAATAAATTATAATTATAATAGAAAATCCTGTTAATAGCAACTCAATATTTTAACAGAAAAATAGAAGCATTGTTTTTCTTCTCTCTTTGTTTTTTCCCTAAATTTTATTATAACACCATGATTTACCAAGTTCTTTATAATACAATCATTTTAGACATTAAATGTTCAAATACCTATCCCACTCCTAGTGTGACCTTCCCTTCACCAGTGACTTCAATTTCCTAACCACCACCATAGACCACTTCCATGCAGATACAAATATACTTGTGTTTGTTACAACACAGGCAAGTGGAATTCTCAAAACTTAGATCAACAGGAACCAATTTGAAATTATTGTCATAACTCACCATGGTATTACTAAAAATCAATGTCTAAGGATTTACTGGCCCATGGTTGGCAGAAGTTGAACCCCTGTATTACTGTTGAGACCCACTGAGCTTGGAAGATTTCTATGCAACTTTCCCATCAGGTTTCATGTGACACTACTGTCATCACTCATAAATATTGATGTGTTGTGGTCCAGGACTTATAGATCTGAAACAAATATATGGCTTGGAAGTTTGATGAGGTTAAGTTGTGGAGTTGGTTTTTGGAGGGGTCAGGGTGAGACGCTGGGCTGCTGAAGTTCATGCAGAAAGGAGAATTGGCTCCTCCCAATTCATTTTTGAAAATGAAATAGATGTATCAGCTCGTACCTGATGACCTGTGACATATCGGCAGTCATTATTTTCTTCTGGAGCTTGGTGGAGAACTTCGGCCATTTTTCTATAGGGAAGATGGTGACAATTTGAAGGGCTTCGGAGTTTTCTTTGGGGGGGTGGTTTGGCCCAAATCCCTTTCCAAAAAGAAAGTCCCAGAGCCTTCAGCCCTGTAGTCTAATCTCACCTGAGAGGATCTAGCTGCTCATATTATTTGAGTTCAGACATGAAGTTGGGCTGTTTCTATTGAAGGTTGGAAGGAGTGACATTGAACTGCTGTAGTTTATGCAGAAAGGGGCTATTTCTGAATTTTCTAACACAAAGTAGAATAAGAATAATGATGTCTGGACTACCAAGATAATACAACTCCCACTAAGAATTTATCTTCTGTGATTTCACTATATTAAACGCTTGGTTTCTATTTTCAGATCATCAGGTAGTACTATCTTATATCTGTTCATTTTTCTGTATTTGAATAAAATAGATACTATTGATTTTACATTCATCTTTTTGTTTTGTTTTGTTTTGTTTTGTTTTGTTTTGGGGTCACTCCTGGTAATGCTCAAGAATTACTCCGAGCTATGTGCTCAGAAATAACTCCTGACTTGGGGGACCATCGGGGATGCTGGGGATTGAACCAAGGTTCTTCCTAGGTCAGCCGCGTGCAAGGCAAATGCCCTACCACTTATGCCACTGCTCCTGCCCCTGAATTTATATTAATGTTAAAACATGATTTTCACACTTCTTCTAATTCGAGCCCATTAGTGGGTGTTGTAATCCATTTAGAAAGATTATATCTAAATTCTAATGAAAATATTAAAATATTTAAGAATAAGAAATATCCAAAAGCATTATATTAGGAAGGATAGTTTTCTCTGAAATGATATTTTCCTTGTATAGTTGCATCTGTTATTTTTTTATTATTTTGGGACTATGAAAGCCTCCCCAACAGTGCTCAAGATGGCTCTGGGCCATTCCTGCTGATTCTTACTAACCAGTAAAACAGTTTAATTTTCCAGCCTTAGAAAGTGGCGCTGTTATAGTTCTGCCATGCCAGTGTCTGCAGGCTAACCCACTATAGAGACTAAGAGATCTCTAGGATTTTACTTTGTGATTCTTAGGACCACATAGTACTATTGATCACACCAGAACCCTCAGCACAACATACCATGTATTATATGTATTATAATTATATTATATTAGTTGATATAATATTCTTTTAAAATTCAGATTATTTAGTAGAAAAATAGTACTCATTTGTACTTTCATAGAATAAGAATTCTATTTCAAGTCATGTATGAGTTGTAAGCATTGTATATATGGGCATGAGTGTAAGAACAACTTTAATTGATTACTGGCTTTTTATTGTATTTTTTATAGTTTCTTCACTTGAAGATGGAGCTAATAATACCTTCCATTATAACATTATTGTGGGAGTAATAATGTAATGATATATAACTACTTAGCCTACTAGGCACTTTTAAGGTATTGTAAACTATTTTGTTATATATCCCTTAGAGAATTGTGGGAGAAGAAGTTAGAAGAAATAAGTAGGAGATCATGATTCATTTAAGTTAAATAGTGTTGACATTTGACCAAACACACATATATATTCATATTTTTTCCATATCCCCAATGAAGAAGGTTGAGAAAACTACAACTAAGAATAAAGCAGTCACTGATAATGGGCAAGAGCTCAATCTCTGCTTTCTCAGACCTACTGACTATGAAAAAGAAGAGCTAAACGCAATGACATCTGCTGCTCTTTATGCTAAATAAACCCAGATCTTCCATAAATTAAAATGATATTCTGATGCACCGTGACACAGGGTTATCCAATTTACCACAGAGGCACAACTCCGCCTGTTGTAAGGGGAAAGTGCAGGTGGGCTGTGTTTAAATCTTCGAGTATGGTGTCAAAAAAATAAAAGACCCTCTTGGTTTAGTAAATGCATTTGCTTAAGCTCTAATAAACTAAGAGTGGGACAAGGTTAATTGACAAAATGATACTTGTCTAATGCTATCCTAAGCATTGCACTCAGGCAGATGTGTGAGACAAGGATCCTGCTGTGCTGACAAGGATGATTATTATAACTGAATCTTTTTGCCCTTAAGGGTGTGTAGCTTCTAGAAGCTTTTCACCATTGAATCTCACTGTCTTAGAGCCGGTCAGAAGATGGCTATAAAATCAGAGAGCCAAAGGACACACAGCTTACACTTAATTTAAGTATGTGGAGGTAAGGCCACAGATTGACACTTTTTCTAATATGGTGGTGGAAATTCCTCTTTGCATTTCTGTCTCCTATCTATTGAACAAGTGCTAGGCAATGTGATAAAGACTCTAGATATGTCTTGTTCTATTCCACAGTGATTCAGTGAGGTTTTCTATAGATACAAATAATGAAACTCAGGCCACTGCAATATATATATTTTTTATTTTTTTAATTTAAAACCATGTTTTTGGGGGCCAGCATGGTGACACTAGAGGTAAGGCATCTATCTGCCTTGCAAGCACTAGTCTAGGAGAGATCCCCTGGCATCCTATATGGTCCCTCAAGCCTGGAGCGATTTCTGAGTGTATAGCCAGGAGGAACCCCTGAACATCAATGGGTGTGCCCTCCCCCAAAATAAACAAACAAAAAAAAAACCCCATGGTTTATAAGGGGGGTGTTCTTTTTATGACTGAAACCCAACCACACCATGTTTGTAAAGGTGCTTAAATAAAGATAATATTTAAAAATATAAATAAAAACCATGGTTACAGGCTGTTCATAATACATGTTGTCTGCAGATAAAGTTGTTCAGAATTGAGTTACAGTCACATAATGTATAACACCCTTCACAGGTGCACATTTTCTGCCACCAATGTCCCAGTTTCCCTCTGACCCTCCCTAATGACCTCTTCCCTCCCACTGAACAGGCCAATGCATTATTATAACTACATTGTACTATCCATTTCCCAAAGCATTGTGAAAATGTTGACATATAAATTCAAGTGTGATAAATTCGAACTTTTTTTTTTTTTAAATTTGGTTTTTAAGCCAAGCTCGGTGGTGCTCAGGGTTTACTTCTGGCTATAAGCTCAGAATTTGCTCCTGGCTTGGGGGATCATATGGGATGCCGGGGGATCAAACCATGGTCTGTCCTAGGCTGGGGTGGGCAAAGCAGACACCTTACTGCTTGCACCACCACTCCGGCCCCAAATTCAAACTTTTTTTGGGTGGATAGTCATGTACAAATGCAATGTCTCATACACAATTGTTCATAAAACATACACAGTTCATAAAAAAGAAATTATTTATTAAAGGTTATTGTGTATCTTGGAGCTTCAGGACCAATTGCCTGATTTACAAACTAAGGAAAATGGGGAAATCCAATCTTGTTTTTCTAAATGTTGGGAGAAAGATTGAAATTCATAAGAAATATCAGCAGATTTTATACATAATTTAGAGGAGTTAGAACCCTTTACTCTCTGAATGTTTTCTAGTAAACAAATCAAATGCCAAATTTACATGTGAATATAAATGTTGAAGTGATACATATTGCCTTTCATAAGTAGATATCTGTCCATCTGCAGAGAACAGTTCAAGTGTCTTATTTGAAAAGCTTGAGTCCTACTAGAATGCAGAAACTAACAATAGTTCATGTAAAGTAAGGATTGTTAGCTGTGATTTAAACTAAATAGAATAACAAAACCCTTTTCCAAATGAGAACTAATTCTAATTTCATAGTCATCAGAACAAGGCCCTTAAGACTGCCTCACAAGTACCTTCTAATGGGTTTAGTGCTTTGTTTATTCTGCTTAGAGCAAGTAAGAAGTAATCTAGAATTTGCATCATTAAAACATCTTTTTTTAGAAAGTGCCCTGATACTGGGCCAGAGCTATAGTATAGTAGGTAGGGTGTTTGTCATCTCCAGCAATTCATACAGTTCCCTGATCCAGCCAGAAGTAATTCCTGAGTGAAGTAACCCCTGAGCAATGACATGGAGGAGGGAAGGAAGGAAGGACGGATGGAAGGAAGGAAGGAGAGAGGGAGGAAGGAAGGAAGGAAGGAAGGAAGGAAGGAAGGAAGGAAGGAAGGAAGGAAGGAAGGAAGGAAGGTAGGAAGGAAGGAAGGAAGGAAGGAAGGTAGGAAGGAAGGAAGGAAGGAAGGAAGGAAGGAAGGTAGGAAGGAAGGAAGGAAGGAAGGAAGGAAGGAAGGAAGGAAGGAAGGAAGGAAGGTGGGAGGGAGGGAGGGAAAGAGGCAGGGAGGGAAAGAGGCAGGGAAAGAGGCATTGAGGGAGAAAGAAGGAAGGAAGAGAGGGAGGGAAAGAGAAAAGGAAGGAGGGGGAAAAGGAGGGAAGGAGGGGGAAAGGAGGGAAGGAAGGAGGGGGAGGGAAAGAAGGGAAAAAGGGAGGGAAGGAGGAAGGGTGAACGAAGGGAAGGAAGGAGGGAAGGAGGAAAGGGTAAGGGAGGGAAGGGAAGGGAGGGAAGGAAGGATGGGTGAGGGAAGGAAGAAAGAATGGGGAAAGGAGGAAAGGGGAAGAGAGGGAAGAAGGGAGAGAGTGAGTAAGAAGAGGGGGGAAGGGAGGGAGAGAGGAAGGAGAGAAGAGGGAAGGGAGGAAGGTTGTAAGGAAGGGAGGAAGAGAGGGAAGAAGGTAGGGAAGAATGGAGGGAAGGAGGGAGAGAGGGAGAGAGGAAGGAAGGAGAGAGGGAAGAAGGGAGAGAGGAAAGGATGAAGAAAAGGAGGGAGGGTGGAAGGAGAGAGGGAAGGGAGGAATGAAGGGAAAGAGGAAGGGAAGAATATAGAAAGAAATAAAGTGTCCTGATATTCCAGAACAGGGCAGGCAACAGCTCTCTTCATGTAGGCAGTTTTCAAAATTTTGGGCACACAAATCATCATATATGTCCTAGAATAAGTGTTCACATATATAGGCACATCTTATATTAATATTCTTGACTTCCCCTGGGATATATTTTTTATTGTTATCTCATTCTTTTGTAAATGTAACAATTTCTAAATTTTACTTTTATTGTTGTTCTTTTGTTTTGGGGCCTTATCCAGAATTTCTTAGGGCTTACTCCTGGTCTAGCCTCAGGGATTACTCATGGCTGGACTTTGGAGAATAAAATCTAAGCCTAGCGGTACAAGGCAAGAGTCCTATATGTGCATTATATCTTGCACCCTAAATTTACTTTCTGATACATTATATATAATTTATCTGCTCTGCCTTTGATTCTTTATAATTAGTATGTGGAAATTTATTCTTCACATATTTTTCAGATCAAAATTATCTCCTTTTCTTCTCTTTGTTTTTCTCTTGACTACCAATGATGAACTGTAATGTATTTCCATACACAGCTGAGCATTTCTTCTAGAATAATTACTTTCTTCAGATTTTCTTCCGAGAATTGTTTTCTGAATTTCCTTTAAACAAATTAAAGTACTTGTCCAGGTGAGAATATGTAACATGGAGCACAGAAAAGAAAAAAAAAATACACCCCAAGGTGCATACAATAGACACAGGTGAAAAGAAGTAAGAGAAATTGAGTTTGAAATTTCTATTTTTTAATTTAAATAGTTCTTATTTTATACACGTATATACACTTCAAACTTTAACATAAATTTCTTGGCATATGTTAAGAGTAATACTATCTCTAAGTTTTGTCAGTGACTAGTAGAAATAGTTATCAGTTCATGTTATTTTCAGGTCTTGTGTGAAAACATAATAAAAGGGCACCCATGACCAAAGATTTGTCACTGAAAACCTAAAAGCAGAAAAATAAAGTTTTGTTTCCCAAGAATATGCACACATATGTATATACACCCATATACAAACAAATAATAAACACATATATGTGGTCAAAGCAAAAATTTTGTAGTTTTTCTTAAAAAGGGCAAGAATGACTTGGTCAAGTTTACAGGAATAGAAAGAGCAGTCTGAACTCTGTTGAAACAAAGGTCTAGAGAAAGATGTTGGGTTGAAGTGTAAATAATAATAGGCTATCTGTGTTTGCTAATTGGTTTTAACCAGTGGAAAAGTAACTTTTAATGACGGTTTTTCAGCTAAGAACAAATCCTCAAGGAAGTTAGGTTCTGACCCACCCAAAGAATTGGAAAGACATTTCAAAAAGAATGCAATGGATGGGGCCAGAGTGATGGCACAGCAGAAGAATGTTTGCCTTGCACGTGGCTAACTCAGAATGGACCGTTTAATCCCCCAGCCCCCCAAGCCAGGAGCGATTTCTGAGTGCATAACCAGGAGTAACCCCTGAGTGTCACCAGGAATGGCCCAAAATTAAAAAAGAAACAAAGAATGCAATGGTCTTTGAAAAAGATTTTCTATCATAAAGTGCTAGTGTTTGAGAAGGAGAGAGAGAGTGAGAGAGAAAGAAAAAGAGAGAGAGAGAGAGACATTACAATGACCTGCCTTCAAAAGGAGATACTCTAAGCAAAAAATGGCTTCTGAAATCAAGAAGCCAATATAGTTTCATCACAGAGAGTAGAACATTAAGGTCACTGTGTTTAGTTTGTGTGTTTGAATAGAGCAAAGGCAAAGTGGACAATTTCAGAAACTTCTCATTTCTGAGCTTGAATTCAAGGTATTAATAATTGTAATATTATGTCATTAATATTAAATATGTGTTGAAATAAAGTTTGATCAAAACTAAGTGTAGGCAAAGTCAACCCCTATAGAGACATATCTCCCATCTGTCCCATCTGCATTTGAGCTTTTTTGGTTTTAAATTAGTTTGGGGGGCCATAGCTGGCTGTGCTCAGACTTACTCCTGATTACATCTGGGATCAGTTCTGGCAGAGTTCAGGGGACCAGGTAAAATGTCAGGGATCACACCTGGATCAGCTGTATGCAAAACAAGTGCCCTACCTACTGCACTAAACGCCCTTGACTTGTGCCTTTCAGGTGCATTTTGGGCTGTTTGCTTGAGATAGATAGTCCCCATCTCACTCCCTCGCTCTCTTAGCACAGGCAGCCCTGAACATGCCTAGTCTATACGTGACTTAGCTGTGAGGTCTGAAACAAAACATCACCTTCCTGCTTTGATCGAAGCATTAACATCACCAGAGAAGCCTCTGAAAGAAGGGAAAAAACATTTTGTTAGAGATTCTTTGAATTAATCTTTTATTCTGCAATTTTTAAGAGAAAGAAAAATGGGGTTCTTATACTAAGATAATCATTTCAATATACATTTTATTTTGTTTATTTATATTACTTTTATTGTGGTATTATGATTTGTAGTAATATTTACATTGCTAGGTTAATTCACTATACTTTTGTGAAAATGTAAAAACTTTCAGTCCCCACAAACTGTATTAGGATCCATTTTATGACAAAATGCTAGGCACTGTTGTAACTCTGATATTGCTATAAAATGAATTTTTTGCAGTAGAAGATCCCATAAAGATAGATTTTATAAAAGGTTCTTTATTTTTAAATGTTATTTGTTTATTAATTGATTGATTGATTGGCTTTTGGGACACATCCCATGGTGCTCATGATTACTCCTGGCTTTGCACTCAGAAATCACCCCTGGCAGGCTTGGGCACCATATAGGATGCTGGAAATTGAATTGGGTTTCTCCTGGGTCAGCCACATGCAAGGTAAATGCACTACCACTGTGCTATCTCTTTGGCCCCAAGAGTTTCTTGTGACATTTTACCTGTAACATTTAACATACCTGTGACATTTACCAGTAAGGGACCAAAACGAGAAATCAGCAAACTTTCAATCCCTAGGTGTTTACTACCTCTGTATGTAGAGAGACAATCCACCTTTCTCAGTTGAGTACTCCAATCCACAGCAGGATGGTGGCTCAGTGTTCAAAAGTGCTTGTCTTGTAAGTGTGACACCACAAGTTCAATCCCTGGTGATGCCTACATACACTAAATCTAGCAACATAATGAAGTATGGTGTCTCCTGCCCACTTTGGCCAGCCAAACAAAAGTGAACACCCAACTATGATTAGGATTGCACTTCTGATGGACAGAGACCTGTAAGTACCACTGAGGACTCCTCTTCCCTATAATTTCACAAGCACCACAACTCTAGAAGAACCAACCAGCGAGTACCCTGTCTATACAATGCACCCACAGGTATGCCATTCATAAAGAACATCACCAACACACATATGCAACCCCTGGTTAACACAGCTGCAAGAAAGGGAAAGGAACATAGGGGGAAAAGGAATTTTAAATTAGGTTGGGTAACTGTATTTACCTTGTCACAGATGAATGGCAAATACACTTTATATATACACATATATTATTATTGTTAATTATTATTATTTTCTGATCTTCTGTGCTCTTTACTTGATCCCTTTCTTCCTACCTTACCACTGCTGATACTTAGAATTCCTTTTATTGCTTTTGTGTTGTTTTGGGGGCCAAACATGGCTGTGATCAGGGGTTATTCATGGCTTTGCATTCAGGAAACACTCCTATTGGGCTCAGGAGATGTATGGGATGCCAGGGATCTTACAGGGATCAGTGTTGTACAAAGCAAGCACCCGTTCCACTGCATTTTCTCTCTCTGTCCCCAATATTTAACTCTTATTTTTTGTCACCTCTGACACAGTCCAAAGTCTTGGTACAAAACATTAGTGTCTACTCGTTAGGGTTATTTCATAATCCTGCAATCTGACAGCCAACCACAATACACATTATGTGCTATACATATTTATTCACTCCTTCCAGAGAGTAGTCAGGATATTTTTTTTAAAAAAGCATAAATTCATAAGCGAATTAAGAAAAACTGGACGAATTCAATATGATAATATAAATAAGGGTAGACATTTCTTGGGGTGAGAGAAAATGCTAATTTCCACCTGCACAGCGAGAGCAGAAGATCTGCTCTAGCCCAGGGATATTTGCAATGAAGAACAAGCCTTGGAGCCATCACTGTGCTCAGTGCTCACTCTCTCCCCTACCAGCGCCCCATGGCTCAGCCTTCCTCTTTATTTCTATTTTCTCTCTGCACTAAAAACACCTTTCCCTGGTGCCCAGCTCCTGCTCAAGGCCGACACCCTGGCAGACAAGCAATCTCATAGTACCTGGGGGGAAAAAAGCTGTTTTAACTAAAATAGATCAGCCGGGATATTTTCTTTGACAATGCTCTCTTCATGCAGTTCTACCTCTCCTACACACTGCCCAAGGGGATGAAAATGGGAGCCAGCAGGGAATTCACATCTGAGTCATCTCTCATCCACTCATCGACTTCCCAGGATCGCTCAGGCTGTGTCTAAATTCAAACTTGTTTCCCCCATTTCTCTTCCCTTCCTGAATTTACTGTGTGTTAGAGAACCCTGCAATAAGGGAGATTGGGAGTGGGGCATTATATACACACATGTAAAACCCACAACCACACAAATATACACATACTTCTGCCAGTCCTCCTGACTGTGTGAATTAGACCTTTAACTTATCTTTTGAGTAATTTAGTTTCTTCCTAAGCATGCCAAGTTGGTGAAAAACTATCAGTCAGCCTTGAATATTCATTGGAATCTTTTTATAAATTTTATTATTTATTATGAGAACAAAGATGCAAATAAAGAGGACAAGGTAAAGTTACAATGGGAAGACAATCATCCGTAAATAGAATTCTCACCTTAATTTTGAACTTTCAGTCAAAGAACATTAAGAAAAATAAAACAAAACAAATGCACAAATCTTGCCGGAATCTTACACCATTGTTACTATGTACCTTAAATATTACTGTGAAAGATTTGTTATTCACTTTGGTCACAATAAAAATTATTAAAGAAAGAAAGAAAGAAAGAAAGAAAGAAAGAAAGAAAGAAAGAAAGAAAGAAAGAAAGAAAGAAAGAAAGAAAGAAAGAAAGAAAGAAAGAAAGAAAGAAAGAAAGAAAGAAAGAAAGAAAGAAAGAAAGAAAGAAAGAAAGAAAGAAAGAAAGAAAGAAAGAAAGAAAGAAGAAAGAAGGAGAAAGAAAGAAAGAAAGAAAGAAAGAAAGAAAGAAAGAAAGAAAGAAAGAAAGAAAGAAAGAAAGAAAGAAAGAAAGAAAGAAAGAAAGAAAGAAAGAAAGAAAGAAAGCTTCCTAGAGACTTCTTACTGTGCAAATGGGATTTAGAAGAGCTGGATGAAGATCCTCACTAAATATGAATTTGACTAATAACAGTTAGAGGTCTCCTGTGAATTTGACAGCAATTCTAGGACTCAGGTTCCACTGCACACTCCTGCAACTAGTTTAGCAGTATTTTCTGCTGATGCAGATGCCAATTCAAACCCAAAATGCAGATCTCTAAGCTCCCTTTCAGTTCGGCTTCACGTGTGGACTGCGATCTCATTTTTTTAAAAATCACATTCATGGGTTTTTCTGGCTTTCTTTCATTTAATATGTATTTGTTGAAGAAGTCCTTCGTGCAAGGAGCCATGGGATTAAGAAGGAAACAAGAAAGACAGGGCATCTACCATTCAAGAATTCAACCATTTGGAGAAACCAGATCTAAAATAAGTTATGAAATTGGGTAACTATGAGAGGATTAAAAAAAATTCCAGGACTAATAAAAGCAACCAGGAATCACAAGCAGGTTGACAAGGCCAGGGAAGACCTTCTTGTATAAAGAAAGCTTAATCTCTGAAACTAGTGAAATGTTGAAATACAGAACTGGTTTGATATTTATAGATACTCATGTTTTCTGATGTTGAATTCTCTGTTGTACAGATCTCTTGGGCAACTTTGGGAAATAAATCTAGTTCCACTGTCATTTAGCAATTAGATCTTGAAACCACTTTTACTAAGTCCATCAATGCCCCCAGAGCCCCACCCCCCAAAAAAAATCCCTTGGCATTATCTTCTAGCATATGCCTCATTCACCTGTAGCTTCTAGTATTAAGATTTGTTTTAGAGAACGAGCGATAGTACAGTGATAGGGCATTTGCCTTGCACACAGCCAACCTAGACAGACAGGTTTGATCCCCAGCACCTCATATGGTCCCCTGAGTCTGCCAGGAGCGATTTCTGAGCGCAGACCCAGGAGTAACCCCTGAGCATAGCTGGGTGTGGTCCAAATAACCAAAACAAACAAACAAGCAAACAAAAAAAACTTGTTTCCATCTTGATATTCTCATTTCCTTTGGATTAGCTTTTAGCTTGATTAACAACTATCTGCAGCATATCTGGTATGAATATACTGTGTCAGATTAATTTTAGCAATAATTCTCAGGGGTCATAGCCTAAATAACTGCTCTTTGCCCCCATCAAGATACCTTATTCTTGATTAGGAATCTAATTAACATTCCTAATTCTCAGTACTTATTACCTTCTGTGGAAATAGGTTACTTTGTTTGAATATGTTTTTTAATATAAGTATGATTAAGTTAAAGATATTGAGATAGCTATATTATTCTGGGGTATCTGGGTGAATTTTAAATATAATTACAAGGTTGTATTTTTTTAAGGGAGGTAAAGTCAAGAGAGGAAGTAGGGAATCTTGGTAATGGGAGGAATAAATAGAAATGATGCAAGCTAGGGTTATGAGCTAAAGAGTACTATGGCATTGAGAAGTTAGAGAAGGAAAGAGAATAAATTATCCCCAAGTACCCTTGAGGAAACTAGTCTTGCAAGTAGTGAAGTTGACTTTGGATCTCTGGCCCCCAGAGTAGTGGGTGAAAACATTTTTATTGTTTTAAGCCATTAAAAATAATAGATTAGGGAAAATAAATTAGGGATTAAGAAGAATAAAATAAGAAAAAATGGAAAATTAGCATGCATTATTGAACTCACTGTTCCTATGGGTAATACTAATATTTAATGGAACTGAAAGTACGTTCTAATTAAAATAAAGAAATGGCCAGAGATAGTACTGCAGGTAAGAACTTGCATTATATGTGGCTGGCCCAGATCTGATTCTCAGTACCACATATGGTTTCCCTGAGTACTACCATAAGTAAGTCCTAAGCATAGCTGGGTATGACTCAAGCCCTTCCAATCCTTGCCCAAGGCCCCGCCCCCAAAAAAGTTATATTTAAAATCTAAAATCTAGAATGGTAAGTCGTAATGTAAAAACCATTTTTTTGTTTTTGTTTTTGTTGTTGTTGTTTTTGGATCACACCCAGTGACACTCAGGGGTTACTCTTGACTCTGGTTTTAGAAATCGCTCCTGGCTCAGGGGACCAGATGGGATGCCAGAGGATTGAACCACGGTCCATCCTAGGTCAGCCTCATGCAAGGCAAATGCCCTACTGCTGCGCCACCATTCCAATCCCATAAAACTAATTTTATAGTAAAAGAAGAATAAAAAACGTTTTCTTAAGAGCATCAATAAAATTTCATAGAGAAGTGTATTGCCCTTGAATTGATAAGCAGAAGTTCTGAGACTGAAGAAAAGAAGGTCAATCCAAGTAGAAAAACAATATATACATATAGAATGAAGTGAAAATCTTTGGCAATCAATAGTGGCCTATAGAAATAGCTTGAACTACTGTGCAGTGGCTTTTATGATCAGTGAAAGGGACAAAATGAAGGAGGTAAATCTGGAAGCCAAAGCCAGAAAGGGTTTTTAGTTGTTCCACTTTGCTCAGTCTTAAACAGTAGACCAGGAGAATAAGATTAAGTCTTCGAGTAGCAAGATACTGACAAATCAGAAGTCTTTTGATAAAAGCTTATTTGGTTCCTACTGAGTGTAGAAGAATAAAACCCCAATTATATGATTTTTTAAACTTCCCTACAGCGAATTTATAATTATGAAAATGCTCTGAATACCAGCCCTCTGCTTTACATTTTTCCTCAATATTGTTCAGAGCAGTGCCACATAACAGAGAAAAAAATTAATTAGAACATAAAGCAGGAAAAGTTTAATTCCTACTTTCACTAAGAATCTGGCTCCAGTTTATATAGGCTTAATGATAATTCTATTTTATGACTAGCAATGATTACTCATGAATAATGGCAGAATCAAAATGGGAAAAATGTCTCATTAGAAAATAAACAAATCTCTAAAATTAGATATTTATTATTGTAATTAGGTATTATTAGAACCAATAATGGCATGATGGAAGTATAAGATATTAATGAACAAATGATTAGCGATGAACATATTCTGTTACATCAGAAATGAATTTGACATTTTCATGAAGACATTTAGATGAGGCTATTATTTTGAATGTAAACAATGTGGGCACTATGCACACTTTGGTTCCTTTATTACTCAGACACCCAATTAAAAGCAGAAATTCTTGTGGCAGTGAATGTTGATCTGTTTTGGTTAATTGAAAGGTGAAATACCTTGAGAAGTAGTGATGATGTGTTGGGTCACCTTGCAGTGTCCTGATTATTTTACAAGGACACTTCCTGAATACTTGATTAGCTTGGAGAAATAATGGAGGATAGAGTCTTTGAGGAATGGTTTAATTAAGATGAGAAATTTAGGGACTGGAGCAATAGCACGGCGACAGAACATTTGCCTTGCAAGTGCTTGACCAGGGATGGATTCATCCCTAGCATCCCATATGGTCCCTCAAGCCTGCTAGGAGTGCTTTCTGAGTGCAGACGCCAGGAGTAATCCTTGAGTACCGCTGGGTGTGGTCCCTGAACCAAAAAAAGTAAATAAAATAAAATAAAATAAGATGAGAAATTTAGTTATACAGGCAATTTTAGGAAATTGCAGTTGCTATGATAGTCTAGAATTATGCCTTATGTAACTCTGAGATAGTTTTTTTGTAAAGCTTGAAGTTTAACACATACTTTGACTGAGATTTTGATGAGCTGTGAGTTTTGTAGGGGTGAAAAATGATCTCTCATTTTTTTTCAGACACTGTGAATGCCTGTTAGCTAATCTTTTAAATATCAAAGTTGTCATTGTAAGTTGGTGTTTACACTGAAATAGATACTTTTTTGTTTTTGTTTTGGGATCACACCCAGCAGTGCTCAAGGGTTACTCCTAGCTCTGCGCTCAGAAATCGCCCCTGGTAGGCACTGGGGACCATATGGGATGCCGCGATTCCAACCACCATCCTTCAGCATACAAGGCAGACGCCCTACCTTCATGCTATCTCCCCGGCCCCTGAAGTAGAAACTTTAAATGTGGTTATTTGGTGAGACCAGTTCCAATAAGGAGATAGATGTATTGAGTCTCTCGTAGGATTCATTTCAAGAGTGAGATCTGATTGAGTTTCAGACAAGGTTTAGGCATTATGGTGATCCCTAAGGTGCTATTTGAATCTCCACATACTTCCTATGTCTCTCAGAATCAACCCAGGGTTGATTGATGCTAAGATGCGCTTGAATGCATGTCTCTGACTGATTGTATGAGGTGAAGCATCTAACAACAGTGAAGGTTTAGTCCTTATAGATTTTTATTTAGAATGAGAATTGTTTCCAAATTATCAGAACTGAAAATTGGCCAGAAAAGTAAATGGGTAAACAGTGAACCAGGTTTTTCACAGGACATAGCCCATTAAGAAAAACACCAGTTTGGGTGTATCTTCTGGTGAAATATTTACTTTTAAGAATATCTTACATTAGATATCACTTAGGTAATACCCATCATCTAGGCTCATGATGCTACTTCAAAAGGAAGTCTCTAGAGGGTGGGAGCAATAGTACAGTAGTAGGGCATTTGCCTTGCAAGAGGCCAAGCCCAGATGGATCCTTTTTTGATTCCCAGCATCCCCTATGGTTCCCGAGCCTGCCAGGAGTAATTTCTGAGTGCTGAGCCAGGAGTATCCTCTGAGCATCATTGGATGTGACCCAAAAGCAAACACATAGAAAAACAAAGTAAGTCTCTACATGTTGTTCCTAACTCTTAGTACTCTTGGAATCACTCTTAAAAGCATGGTGGAACTAAAATTTTAAACTGGAAAGCCACTTATCTATCTATCATCTATCTATCTATCTATCTATCTATCTATCTATCTATCTATCTATCTATCTATCTATCTATCTATCTATCATCTATCATCTATCTATCTATCTATCTATCTATCTATCTATCTATCTATCTATCTATCTATCTATCTATCTATCTATCTATCTATCTATCTATCTTACGACACACTTGGCTGTGCTCAGCGTGTACTCCTGGCTCTGCACTGAGGAATAACTTATAACGGTACTCAGGAAGCTGTATTGGATGCAGGAAAGCAAAGCTGGAAATAGAACCCTGGTCAGCTGCATGCAACCAGGCACCCTTCCTGCTATATTAGTTCATAGGATCCATAGGAAAAACATTTGATAAGACATTGTAGGCCTGGGCATGGAAAGCTTAGAATAGGCAAAAGATACTTTTGTTCTTGGATCCACATCAGATTCTTGCTGTGTGAAGAAAAGAAAGTAACAAGTTCTGAGCGTTTTTATGTGGCAGCCACTGTGACAATCTCATTTAATTTTTTTAACGCTATCAGTTAGGTGTTTTTTCTATTTTACAGATTCACAATTTGGAAAACCTAAGACATTGATTCCAATGCATGCACTAAGAAATCACACAAAATTTAAGCTCTAAAGACAAGCTTCTTTGTTTTCTTTTTGGTCTGTGTTGATAAACTCACCATTTTTTTTTTCATTTTTATAGTAAATGACTAAGAAAGGAAGTAGGCTTATTTTAATTCACCTGTTTTTCTTGACCATGAAGAAGGTCTCAGATCGATTTAATCCATTTAATATTTCTTTCCAGAATGATGGAAAGAGCCTAGGATCTTACCTGTTATTTGTTAAGTCTGGGTGGGAAATTGGTTCTTACTATTAGGTCAGTGTTTTAGACATGATCTTAAACTTGTTTTGTCATCAGGAACATAGGTTCAGGAATGAGATGAACTTCATCTGTATATCTAGTCACCATTCACAGAAGTTATCACTTAATGTCTTTGAGTTTTAGTCTTCTAAACAGTAAAATGTCAATGCAACAAATAATGAAGCCATACTATAGGGAACTGGTGCTCAACCAGTACATAGAAATAAAAAAATAATATAAGAAAAACAGAGAAAACATGTTTCTATCTTTCTTTGTCCAAAAAATAAAGAGAAGACATGAGCTTTTTCAACTTCAATTTTTTTTAACCTGTGTTTTGTAGCTAGAAACAAGGTAAGCAATTTGCCTGCAGTGATCATTGAACCACAAAAGAAGAAGAGTTGAGCAACTGAAATCTATCCTTCAGCAAAGAAAGAACAAATTGTGGCTAAAAAAAAAATCACTGCTTCATCTTGCTTGCTGATCATTTTCTTGGTTTCAATGTTAAAATCAACTACACTTCACAATTTTGCATTTGTGTTTTGAAAAAAATGCACAGCTTAGAAGATGGCTTTTTAATTAATTGGTGAAATAGAGATTGTGTTTTCATTTGTCTCTTATGCCATATCAATGAATCTCCATGCCACGCATATATTACTGCGTGATCTGATTTGACCTGCCAACCTACATGCAACGTCCTAGTGGCTGGAGAAGAGAGGTAAAAATAACAGTTAACTCATCAGAGAGAGGGAGAAACACGTATCCTTTATGTTGGTCTTCCTTTCCACCTGCTTTCTGGACAAAAGCTATGGTACTGCTCTCAGTATTGACTACTGACAATAGTCAGTCTGAGACTTTGGGGAATTAAATAAAAATAAATCACAAGGAAGCACCTATGAGACTTTATTCCAGAATCTTGCTCACCTAATTTTAATGCAGCAAGCTGTGTACCAGAAAACGAGTGAACTAGCATTTTCTGCACATAGCCTTTGTTCAGGAGATTCGTATTTCTAAGTTACTTTCTAGTCTATTTGCCTCATGAAAAACATACTCCGATTGGTGAATGGATCCAAGAATTGAAAGAATACCTAACCAAATTTAAATGACTAATAATGTTTGTGTGTGTATGGTGGGGTGCACACATACTTATGAACACAGTAAGGCTGTATTATGTGGTGGGCTAGTCAGTCTCCTTTAGTCCCATGTAGGAATATCACTTTTTAGCACAAAAGTGAGAAAAAAGGGGCCGGAGCAGTGGTGCAGTGGTAGGGCATTTGCCTTGCATGCACTTACCTAAGAGAGAATATGGTTCAATTCCCTGGGGTCCCATATGACCAGGAACAATTTCAGAGCACATAGCCAGGAGTAACCCCTGAGTGTCATCGGGTGTGACACAAAAACAAAAACAAAAAAGTGAGAAAAACAGACCTACCTATTCATCCAGGAAAATAAATTCATTCTATATTTTTCCATTTAGTTTAACTTTGAAACTAACTGTGCAGAAAGAGGGCCTAGAACTGGGGGCTATGTGTGTTCTGTTTGTTGAACAGAATTTAGGAAATAGGCCAGGAGGGATGTGGAGCTTAAGTGTAGTGAACTCCAGAGAGTTGTAGCAAAGAATCACAGTGCCCACAAGCCAGTTACACAGAGAACCAAAAAACAGGTCATTGGCTTATGCCCTGCAATTTACCGTAACTACCTGTGATATTTCTATGGAAGGAAATGTGCTTTACATGACAGCTTTCTTTGCAGGAAATCTCCATCCTGGGGAGCTGAAATTGCATTAGGATTAGTTCTCTGCAAGCACACTGACACCAATATGCAATATGTGGTATGAAAAAAAAAAGCCAGTATGAAAAAAAATAGACATTAATCTAAAGCAAGAACTTAAACAATTTTGTCTAACTCCAGAAGAATTCCACTGAATTAGAACGCCTTTCTAAACTGAAACTGCACCGATTATATTCAGCATTGCAAACACAGGTTCAATTTAGCAAAAACAATCAGGTCTGAACATAAATGACTCACTCCTTCCTTTATCCCAATTTCTACATGGGAATCTTTAGAATAAATATATTCATTCAGCCATCCATCTATTCATTTCATGTTTACTGACTTCCCATTCAGGGTCATGCACTGTACTCGGCGAAGGGATTAGTATTATAAATATGAATAAGTTATGATCCTTGACTTCAAAAAGTGTAGTTCAGTGATCGGAATAGATGGAGAATCAAATTATTGTAACACAGGTTGATTAAGGATTAAACAAAGACATTGGGAGTAAGCAAAAAATATATATGTATATATACATATATATATATACATATATATATATATATATATATAGTCACTTGTGCCCTTAGGTATTAAACTAATTTTGTGGAGCTGGCTAGTGGCTGTGACTACTTCTCTAGATCTTCAGTTCATCTATAATCTAGATTCAGAAAGGACAGAGGAGTACCAGCCGATATTTTTCTATCTTTTCTAGAATAAAATGCCCTTTCAGGAATATTTCAATTGGACTTGACCTAGAATTCCTTATTATATTAATAACTAGCTCTGAAGTAGATGTCACACGAGAGCCCCTGCCCACCTTCCATGAGAAAGTGATTTGCTCGTGACTTTACATTCATAAATACGCTCACAATGCCAAGGGATGTTTTTTTTTTCTTCCATCAATTCATTAGATCTGCTCCCATGAATTATTTATATCCGGTGCTAAAAATGATTCTGAAACATTATAAGAATTCAATATCAGTTTTCACAGTGGGATTTCATCATTTTAGCATGGCAGCATGGTAGCCTAATGCAATACTAATAGGATATGGTGCTAATAGGGTACAACGAGAATTCTCTCTAATATGCAAACATTTCCATGTTGTCTTATTATTTCTTTTAAGTTAATATGCTATGGTGATAATATGATGAAATGAATTAACTTCATATCATTGTCTGCATGAGTTATGCATATTAACAGCATCCTTCTTCCCCCACCCCTTTGAATTCACTTGGAATGAGCTTGAAATCTTACCCTGTAGTTATGCTTATGTTAATGAGGCTGTTTAGTAGGAAACATTCTTGCCTTTGCCTAGCCAGCTGGAGAAACAATAGATGCATATCCTCTCTCTTTGGAATGGAATGTTTTCTGGCCTCCCTTCAAAGGGTCTATCTCCATCAAACTGCTTTAGTATTCTCTACTTGTTCACAATCTCAATCCATCCATGTGTTAGATATTTTACCAGCAACATTTAACCAGATTGTATATTTCTATTAGATATGAAGCAAATCTTTTCCAAGAGAAACTTAATGCATGGCCAACTGGCCCAATGTTTTGGAAAATTTAAACACACACACACACACACACACACACACACACACACTCAAGCCTACATGCATTGCTACAGAAAATGTACAGAAATATACACATATTTGCATGTGTGGGAGTTATGTATAGACATGTTTACATATGTATACAGATAGATACATATGTGCTTCTTTGTTTTTGTGTGTAAATGATTTAAAAGTTTGTGGAATTCATACCATAACCAGGATTTCTTTTTCTGGCTGTTAAATCCTGAGTGGATTAGGTCCAGTGAGTTTGATCTTCCAGATTTCAGTGTTTATTCATTTCAAATATATAACCAAAAGCCAGATGCTTCTCCAAATCTTAGCTGACATTTGCAAATCATGAATTTCTCACCCAAACCTGTTTGACCTTTTCTCTTGAGTTGCTATTGGGTTCATCTAATTTGGTTTCAGCAGTCCCAGATGTCAGTGGTCTCAAGAGACAGCTAGAGCCCCCTTCTTATCCTTTCAATCAAGTTGCTTCAAAAGGTGCTTTACTGAAGGTGAGATCCACTGCCAGATTTTATGACGGCTTGGTGCCAGTTAAGAAAAGGTGCCTACAAGAAGCTATATAAGAGGGAACAGTTGCACTAACATTACGGGGGTAAAGGAGGGAGATGTGGGATGCATGCTGGGAACAGGGGTGGAGGGATGACAACACTGGTGGTGGGAATGCGCCTCATTCATTGTCACTATGTGCCTCAAATATTTCTGTGAGAGAATTGTAATTCACTTCAACCACAATAAAAATTAAAAAAAAAAAAAAGAAAAGAAAAAGGTGATTATTGGGTATCTCAGCTCCTCAGCAAACAGAAGACATAATTTTTTTCCTTCTTATTCACGTAGGCCATCTCTTGGGCTATAGTTTCAAGAAGTTTGATAACTTCATTTTAGTCTAAATGGGAAAATTTTCAATTTATTGGAAGTTTGAGGCTATATACAACAATACACCTATAGGTGAGTTTTTACATACATTTTTGTTTAGGTACTGTAATTTATAGATATGTCTGTAATAGTTTCAGGTATACAATGTTCCAACATAAATTCCACTCTAGTGTTAACTTCACTTCACCAATGTTCCCAGGTTCTCTACTATCCCCTAGCCTTCTTTTTTAACATAAATTTTGTTGTTGCTGTTGTTGTTTGTTTGTTTTTGGGCCACACCCAGTGGTGCTCAGGAGTTTCTCCTGGCTTTACACTCAGAAATCACTTCTGGCAGACTTGAGGAGACCATATGGGATGCTGGGAATCAAACCCGGGTCTGTCCCTGGGTAGGCTGTGTGCAAGGCAAATACTCTACTGCTGGGCTATCACTCCGGCCCCACCAGCCGTATTTTAAAGTTCAGCTATTATGCTTACAGTATTGATGTCTCTGTAGTTTAAATACATACATAAACCACACCTTTATACTACTAATGTGTGATCCTTATCACAGTTATCTTCTGTTCACCTCTTTTTGCTTTCCCCCTCTATTTATTTTCTTCCCTGGCTTTTTCATTTCTGTAATCTAGGGTTAATGGATTGTTCATCTTTGGTATCTTATGATATTTTGTATACCACAAATATATGTGATCAACTAGTGTCTGACCTTCCTTTAACTTTACTCCATTTAACATGAAATTAAGTAGTTCCATCCAAGTTATAGAAAATTGCATGATTTTTTCATTTTTTACAGCTGCATAGTACTTTCTTGCATATATATTATACCTTAATTATCCATCGTCTATCATTGAACATCTTGGCTAAATCCATATCCTAAGCACTGCCATATAAAGAATTTTCTTTATTTGGATTTTCTAAGTACTGTACTGAGAATTCCAGTGAGTGCATATGTTCTTTCAAATAAATGTTTTTGTGTCTTGGAGGTATCTTGGAGAAACTGAGAAGTTAATTTTTTCACATGGTATCTCAAGTTTAAATTTTTCTGAAAACTAGTTATATTATTTTCTATAATGGTTGAACAAGACAACATTCCTACTAGTAGTGGATGAGAATTCTCTGTGTTTTTAAATTTTAGACCACATCTGGCTGTGGTTAGGGTTTACTCCTGACTGTGGTTAAGGTTTATTTCTTGTTTATTATGGTGGACTTAGGGAACTGTATATGGTACCAAGTATTGAACCTGGATAAACCATATGCAAGGCAAGTATCCTACCTGCAATACTATCTCTATAGATCTAAGAGTTCTCCTTTTTTCTTTTTTACCGTATCCTTAGCAATACAGTTTTTCCCCAGTTCTTTTTCTTTTTGATATGTCATAATTAGAACAACAATCTTTATGGTGGTAGTTTTGTGACTTAAAGCAAGACTTTTAACCTATCTGACTTTTATTCATTGCAAAATTAAAGAATAAATAATGTCAGTTGACCTTTACACTATATACTATATTCTGGGACTAATGAAAAATTTCTTCCAAGAAAAAAGATTAATGATGTTCAGCATTTACATACATATACTTATATATATTTAATATATGATATTTTTATACATGCATATATATGGGTTATTTTTTGACTACACGTGCTCAGGACTTTCTACTAATTCTGTTCTCAGGGGTCACTCCTGGTAGTGTTCAAGAAACCAAGTGAATCAGGTCTTAAATACAAGACTCATGGATGCAGTCTATTGAGTCATTAATGCAGGCCCTCAGAAGTTTGATGTTTTTAAAGCTGAAGACAACATACAACATTTAAAAAACCTTAGTAAAACATATAATTTAGGAATTTGTAATACAGTGCCTGGTTATTGGTATAGAATACAATGCAGAAGACAAAGTACAATAACTGAAAAGAGAACAGAGATGGATTCTTTTAGGGAAAGTCTCTGATAATAGAAAACCAGTGTCAAAATCTTCCTTATCCTTTATCAGATATTAACATGTATGGTACTTTTTTATTTTCAGTAGTATAAAAATTTTTCTTAATTTTTTTTATTTTGACCAAAGCAGATTACAAATCATTCACAGTAGTATTTTAGGTACATAGTGACATTGAATAAGGGGCATTTCCACCACCAATGTTGTCCTCCCCCCAACCCTGTTCCCAGCATGAATCTTATATCAACCCTCCTTTGCCCTCTGGGCTGCTAGTATAAGTGGTCCCTCTGTATCTAGCTTGTTGTAGATTGGGTATCGATTCTGTTGCAGTTGGCTTTGGATTTGGTGTTTAAGTCTGATCATTTTTTATTTCTACTCAATGTTCATATGCCTGTTTGGTCTTGGTGCCCTCCATTATTTCCTCCTCAATTTGTGAGGCAGAATAAGATGGTTCAAGTTATGTGGTTCTGTTTGAAGGTAAGAAAAAAAAAAAGAAAAAAAAAAGGGGAAGCAAAAATTTAAACATGCAAAAAATGGGAGGAGTCCTTCTAGAGACTATAAAAACCAGTTTAAGAAAACAGAAATTTGAGCTAAAGATCATATTTGTGATATATGTCCAGTTTAGGGACACTTTACCCACGACAAAATCAGTTTTATTCTGAGACCCTGTGAAACTTCCTTTTTGCATACGACTTTCAGAAATAAAGATTAAAGAGAGATAGATACTATAAGTACTCTACTCTATTCTATTCTTCTATACTCTGCTTTGCTCTATTCTACTATACATAGTTAAGGTATTTCTCTTGCACACAACCAACCCAGTTTGAACCCTATCACTTCAGTATGATCCCCCAAGAACTTCCAGGAATGATCCCTAAACAAAGAGAAAGGAATAAGCCCTGAGCAACACCAGATATGGCTCAAACCAAGGCCCATAAAAAAAGAGATTAGGAAATATTTAAAAATCAATTCAAATGACATGTAAAACTAATTCACAGTTGAATCAATTAAATTTCTTTGAGAGAACATTATTTCATTAGAAATAGTAATTTCATTATAATTTTATACTTCTTTCCATTTCCCTACTAAGATTTCATCAAAGCAGATAGACGTTGTGCATCTCTGTCACCAGGGTCTTTGACTTAATGGATGTAATTGTGCTTTTTTTTTTTTTGCCTTTATTCATAGTTTCATCTTAAGGTGCTAGCTTTAATTGGGGTTAGAAATGTACTCAGCATGTGCAACATTATTTTAAAATGATTTTTACTGTAGCATTGATAACAACTTTCTAAGCTTAAAATGTCATCAACAAAGAATCTTGTACTTCTTTAATTATCCAATTCACAAAGCTATAGTACATAATTCCTTGTATAATCAGAGCTTAAATTCTGAAGAAACTCATATGGATGACATTTCCTCTCAATTTTGAATAGGGATTATTTTAAGAGGATACAGAACTTAGAAATATTTCAATGGAGCTGATATTTAAAGCATATTTAGTGGCATTTATGTTTTAATCTGCTTATTGACTAGACATTAAAAAGAACTGCTAGCATTTTAGAAATGATTAAAAGAACCAGAAATTATTTGATATAATGATCAGGTCCTTAGTTCCAGAATATGGGGCATTCTATATACTATTATATGTAGATATATAGTAATTTAGAAAATGATGTAGTCTCTTCATAGTAAAACATTTTTACTATGAAAAAGAATTCTCATTATTTGGATTTCTTTATTTGAATATTTTTTACCACTGGGACAAGAAGCTCTATTTACAGACAATGTAACATAAACATAAAAAACTTTGATGCATTCTATTATTGTGTCACTCTCTTATATAGTGATGATAACATCTAAAGTAATTATGAAAGCAATAATTACAAGTTTTTACCTTGAATAAAAAAAACCTATGTGCAAGTACTAGGATAACAAAGAGGAAAGCAGATAAGGAACTGTTCTCTTATTTAAAAACTTTAAGCACCATAAGTACAAGCATGATTGTAGTTGGGTTTCAGTCATAAAGAGAACACCTCCCTTCACCAGTGCAACATTCCCATCACCAATGCTCTCACTCTTCTCCCCTACCCCGCCTGTATTCAAGACAGGCATTTTACTTCTCTCACTCATTAAGATAGTCATGGTAGTTGTTAGTGTAGTTATTTCCCTAACAGCATTCACCACTCTTTGTGGTGAGCTTCATTTTGTTTTCTTAAGGAACTTCCTTCCAAAATGTTACATGGCAGAGCAATGCCTTGCATGTCTCTACATTCACCATTTGTTGAATAAATGAATGAGTAAATGTTTGGTACCAGTCATCAGGGCAATTTATTAAAAACTTTTCTTAGATCACATAGGAAATTTTACTAAATTAATACTGTCATCTATCAATCTGTCCCATTTGGGCTATGTTTGCATAATGACAAACCCACCATTTGATCAGTCACACTAGAAAAACAAATGGTCAGTTTTGTGCATAATACATCATTAGAACAGTCTTATTGTTCAATTTACTTTGTTGCAACATTAAAATAATATTGGAAGTAATAAGTAAAAGTCACCAAAGTCAGGGTCCTCCAGTTTTTTTAAATTTTTTTAAATAGTATCTTTATTTAGGCACCATGACTACAAACATGATTGCATTTGGATTTCAGTCATAAAAATAACACTCCTTTCACCAGTGCAACCTCCCACCACCAATGCCCTCCATCTTTTTCCTCCCCCATCCCTGCCTGTATTCGAGACAGGCCTTCAACTTCTATCACTAATTAACATTGCCATGGTAGTTGTTAGTGTAGTTATTTCTAGTTCTTTGTCCCTCAGACCATTCGAGGACCATATTATGCATGCTGGGAACAGGGGTGGAGGGAGGACAACATTGGTGGTGGGAATGCCCCTGATTCAATGTCACAATATACCTAAAATATTACTGTGAAAGATTTGTAATTCACTTTGGTCAAAATAAAAATTATTTAATTAAGAAAGAAAAGAAAAAAACTATGAACAATAGTGACCCATGGGCCATAGTTTGAGGACTCCTGATCAAGACTTAGAGAGAAGAATTTGAGAGACAGAGAGAAAGAAGGGGGTCAGAGAGTGCAGCAAACATTCCACACATGTGCTCTGCAGCCTGTGACATGCAGCATAGGCAGCGACAGCAAAAACACCTGGTGGGCCAGATAAATTTTCTAGGTAGGAAGCATGTGGCCAGCGGGCCCCCAGTTTGAGGAATCCTGCACCAAAGTGTAGAGGTTTAACTGGGAAAAATTGTCTTTAGTTATTACATTTGGATTACCATTGTTGCCAGCAAATTTATTACAAAAGCTCTTTTAAAAAAAGAAAGAAAGAAAAACTTGGCAGACATTTTGGGGCTTCCCCCGGCTTGCTTAAACCTGGGAACTTTGATCTTCTCTGGCATTCATCCTCTGACAGCTTGCCTCTGCTGAGATGAGTTTTTCTGGACCGGAGTTGCGAATGAAGCTGACTCTGCTGGGCCCCTTAAGCCCACCTCTAAGGGGTCAAAGCAGAGGAGCGTGGCCGCCAATAATTAGCCATTAATACCACCACAACATGTAGAAAACCCACAGCATAAGCGTGACAATGGGGAAACTACACAGACCAACATCAGCCATAGAGAATAAAGATGGAAACTCTGATGACAACAATGGTCAACCACCTAAGCAGTCTTTCAGAAATGGAGTTTAGAGAAGAAATATGGAGGATGCTCACAGAACTCAAAGAAAGTTTAGATCAAAACACTAATAAAAATCAAGAGAATATGAAGATAGAAATCAGAAAACTCCAAACTGAAATATCAGGTCAAATAACAGGTCTGAAAAACTCAGTAGACGAATTGAAGAACATAATGGATGAGCTTTCCAACAGGTTAAAAGCAGCTGAGGATAGAATTAATGCACTGGAAGATGTGATGCATAACAACTTTACACAGCAGAAGAGATTGGAAAAAAGCCTTAAATCAAATGATAAGACAATAGAAAAATTACTCAAAGAATATGAGCAGATGAAAATAGAAGTCTTTGATAAGCTCAACAGACACAACTTTAGAATCATTGGAGTCCCAGAGACCAAAGAAAAAAATCTCCAGGAAGAATCAACAGTCAAGAATATCATCACAGAGAAACTACCAGAGCTAAAGAAAACATGTGACCAAATCCTGCATGCCCAAAGAGTACCAGCTAAAAGAGAAATACCTCAAGACACATCCTAATCACAATGATGAATCCCACAGAGAGAGAATAATGCAAGCAGCAAGATCAAAAAGGGAAATTACATTCCAGGGAGCATCCTTGAAATTTACAGCAGACCTGTCACCAGAAACACTCAAGGCCAGAAGGCAGTGGTGGGATATAGTGACAAAACTCAATAAAATAAATGCTTCGCCAAGAATACAACACCCAGAAAAACTCACTTTCAGGAAGTATACATGGCTTCACAGATAAACAACAGCTCAAAAACTTTACAGACTCAAAACCAGCCTTAAAAGAAAAACAGAAAGATCTATTCTAAAGACAAGACAGAATAAAAAACACACCAAACTTCTACACAAAGATGGCAATAAATCCCATGACAATTATTTCTCTCAATGTCAATGGACTAAATGCACCCGTTAAGAGGCACAGAGTGGCTAAATGGATAAAAAAAACTGAAGCCAACCTTCTGCTGCCTACAAGAAACACACCTGAATAGTCAGAATAAACATAGACTCAAAATCAAAGGCTGGAGGAAAATCATTCAAGAAAACAACACCATTAAAAAAGTGGGGGTGGCCATACTAATATCAGATGACACAAACTTTATACTCAGAAAAGTTGTAAGGGACAAAGATGGATATTATGTACTAATCAAGGGGTTTGTACAGCAGGAAGAAATCACTCTCCTAAACATATATGCACCCAATGAGGGACCAGCAAAGTATTTAATACAGTTGTTGACCAATCTGAAGAAGGATATCAATAATAACACAATAATTGTGGGAGACCTCAACACAGGCTTGTCAACACTTGATAGGTCAGCCAAATGGAAACCCAACAAAAATATACTAGACCTGAAAAGAGAAATGGAAGAAAGAGGCCTAGTAGATATATATAGGGCACTCTATCCTCAGAAACCTGGATACACATTCTTTTCCAATATACATGGATCATTCTCCAGGATAGATCACGTGCTGGCACATAAAACATACCTCCATAAAATCAAGAAGATAGAAAGTTTGCAGGCTATCTTTGCTGACCTGACTCTGAAGTTAGATGTGAACTACAAAGGGACATAGAAGAAAAATTTAACACCTGGAAATTAAACATTCTACTACTAAACAACCAGTGAGTCCGAGAAGAAATAAAAAATTTCCTGTAAACAAATGAAAATGAAAATACAAACTATCAGAACCTATGGGATACAGCAAAAGCGGTACTGAGAGGAAAATTTATAGCTTTGCTAGTACACATCAGGAAGGAAGAAGGAGCATACATGAATAACTTAATGACGCAGCTTATAGAATTAGAAAATGATCAACAAAAGTAACTAAAATAGGGAGACAGAAGGAAATAACAAAGCTGAGAGCAGAAATCAATGAAATGGAAACCCAAAAAACAATCTGAAAGATCAACAAAAGCAGAAGTTGGTTCTTTGAAAAAATAAACAAGATTGATAGACCATTGGCAAAACTCACAAAGCAAAAGAGAGAAACTAGATAATGCCTATTAGAAATGAAAAGGGAGAGATCACTACAGATACTGCAAAGATTCAAAGGGTATTTCAGAGAATTCTTTGAGAAACTCTACGCCACTAAATATGAGAACCTGGACGAATTGGATAAATTTTTGAACTCATATACCTTCCACGGTTGAATAAAGAAGATGTAGCATATCTAAACACCCCCATCACTATTGAGGAAATTAAAACCACAATAAAAAATTTGCCCCAAAACAAAAGCCCAGGCCCTGATGGATTCATGAATGAATTCTTTCAAACCTTACAAACCTTTACAAACCTACTACCAATACTGGCCCGGCTCTTTTATGAAATTGAAAAAACAGGAACACTTCCAAATAGCTTTTATGAAGCCAACATCACCTTAATACCAAAACCAGATAAAGATGCTGCCAAAAAAAATTACAGACCAATATCCCTGATGAACACAGATGCAAAGATCCTCAACAAAATCCTGGCGAACAATATCCAGTGCCTCATCAAGAAGATCATTCACTTTGATCATGTAGATTTCATCCCAGGAATGCAAGGATGGTTTAACATCCATAAATCTATCAACATAATACACAACATAAACAACAAGAAAAATAAAAATCACATGGTCATATCAATAGATGCAGAAAAAGCATTTAATAAGGTTCAACACCCATTCTTGATGAAAACTCTCAGCAAGATAGATATAAAAGGAACCTTTCTCAATATAGTTAAGGCCATCCACCAGAAGCCAGTGGCAAATATTATCTTCAATGGAGAAAAACTAAAAACTTTTCCCTCTAAATTCTGGTACAAGACAAGGCTGTCCTCTCTCACCACTCCTATTCAACATAGTACTGGAAGTACTTGCTATAGCGATTAGACAAGAAAAAGATATCAAGGGAATCCAGATAGGAAAGGAAGAAATCAAGCTCTCACTGTTTGCAGATGACTTGATACTCTACTTAGACTCTACAAAAAAGCTTCTAGAAATAATAAATTCATATAGCAAAGTGGCAGGCTACAAAATTAACACACAAAAATCAATGGCCTTTTTATACACTACTAATGATAGGGAAGAAATGGACATTAAGAGAACAATCCCATTCATATTAGTGCCACACAAACCTAAATATCTTGGAGTCAACCTGATTAAAGATGTGAAGGATTTATACAAAAAAAAAAACTATAAAACACTGCTCCAAGAAGTAAGAGAGGACACACGGAAATGGAAGCACATAACCTGCTCATGGATTGGCAAGATCAACATCATTAAAATGGCAATACTTTCAAAAGCATTGTACAGATTTAATGCGATTCCTCTAAAGATACCCATGACATTCTTCAAAGAAGTGGATAAAAAACTTCTGAAATTCATTTGGAACAATAAACAACCTCGAATAGCTAAAGCACTCCTTGAGAAAAGGAATATGGGAGGCATTACTTTCCCCAATTTTAAGCTGTATTACAAAGCAATAGTTATCAAAACAGCACGGTATTGGAATAAAGACAGACCTTCAGATCAGTGGAATAGGCTTGAGTACTCAGAGAATGTTCCTCAGACATATAACCACCTAGTTTTTAATAAAGGAGCAAGAAATCCTAAATGGAGCGAGGAAAGCCTATTCAACAAGTGGTGTTGGCACAACTGGTTAGCCACTTGCAAAAAAGCGAATTCAGACCACCAGTTAATTCCATGTACAAAGGTAAAATTCAAATGTATTAAAGACCTTGATATCAGATCTAAAACTATAAGGTATATAGAACAACATGTAGGTGAAACACTCCAGGACATTGAGACTAAAGGCACCTTTAAGGAGGAGACAGCACTCTCCAAACAAATGGAAGCTGAGATAAACAGATGGGACTATATTAAGCTGAGAAGCTTCTACATCTCAAAGGAGATAGTTCCCAGAATACAAAGGCAACCCTCTGAATGGGAGAAATTATTCACCCAATACTCATAATATAAAGGACTAATATTCAAAATTTACAAGGTACTGACAGAACTATACAAGAAAAAAACAACCAACCTCATCAAAAAATGGGGAGAAGAAATGAACAGACACTTTGAAAAAGAAGAAAGCAAACGGCCAAAAGGCACATGAAAAGATGCTCAACATTACTAATCGTCAGGGAGATGCAAATCAAAACTACTATGAGGTACCACCTCACGCCACTGAGATTAGCACACGTCACAACAAGGAAAACAAGCAGTGATGGCGGGGATGTGGAGAGAAAGGAACTCTTTTTCAGTGCTGGTGGGAATGCCATCTAGTACAACCTTTATAGAAAGCGATATGGAGATTCCTTCACAAACTGGAAATTGAGCTTCCATACAATCTAGCTATACCACTCCTAGAAATATACCCGAGGAACACAAAAATACAATACAAAAATCCCTTCCTTACTCCTATATTCATTGCAGTGCTATTTACAATAGCCAGACTCTGGAAACAACCAAGATGCCCTTCAACAGATGAGTGGCTAAAGAAACAGTGGTACATATACACAATGGAATACTATGCAGCTCTCAGGAGAGATGAAGTCATAAAATTTTCCTGTACATGGATGTACATGTATCTATATGTACATGTATCTATGTACATGGAATCTATTATGCTGAATGAAGTAAGTCAGAGGGAGAGAGAAAGACGCAGAATGGTTTCACTCATCTATGGGTTTTAAGGAAAATGAAAGACATTTTTAACATTATCTCTGATACAAGAGAGATGAGGGCTGGTAGGTGCAGTTCATGACATGAAGCTCATAACATAGAGTGATGAGTGCAGTTGGAGAGATGACTACACTGAAAACTATTATAACAATGTGAATGAATGTGGGAAGTAGAAAGCCTGTCTGGAGTACAGGTGTGTGGGGGTGGGGAGGAGGGAGATCTGGGAAATTGGTGTTGGGAATGTTGCACTGGTGAAGGGGGGTGTTCTTTACATGACTGTAATCATACAACTATAATTAGATTTGTAATCACGGTGTTTAAATAAAGGTAATTATAATGGTAGGGCATTTGTCTTGCACACCTAGGACGAACCACGATTTCATTCCTGGAGTCATATATAGTCCCCAAGTCAGGATAATGCCTGGTGTCACCGGGTGAGGCCCAAAAATCAACCAACCAACCAACCAATCAAACAAACAAACAAACAAAAACTTTTCAGTCCCTTGAGATAATGGAATATGGCTTCAAGGGTAGAATATATGTCTGACATGTGTGAAGAGGCCTGAAATTTGTTGCTAGCACTGCCTGGTCCCCTGAGTACTGGAGCTTCTAATACTAAATCTTAAGGTCTCTTCTGTCTCACAGAATATTGCCAGAAATGAGTTTTTCAACACTACTCCCCATCTCCCTGAACTTTGGGTGTAGCCCCTATGAAAAGAAAATAAACTAAATAGAAGTTTCCCTCTATACTGTTGCTGCCAGATAACATGATGGGTTTCTAAAAGTTAGGTGTATTTAAAATGTAGATTTTCACCAGAAAAATATTTGAGTCCATTTTACATCAAATCTTCAATGGTAATATTGTAGCTTTATGTAATTTCCTTGGCTTTCCGAGAAAAAAAATTACTGAAATTAAATTTACTAAAATTTAGTAAAAGATTTACTCCTCTGTGTGTGTCAAAATTTTTAGACATAGAAAGCATCTATTGACTATTTCTTTTCCAAAGAACAAATCTAAAATATAAAATGAACAGTTCTGAGTAATTTGCATATGTACATAAAGGAATAATAACTGCAATTGTGGTTTCTATGAATATTATGATAAAAGAACAAATTTTAAAATGATGTGAGACGTGAATGAGAGAATACAGTATAAGTCTTTATCTCAGCATCTTTACTAAGAAACATACTCAATTTCTCCTGTAGTTATAAGAAATATAATCTAAAATTATATGAAATTAAACATTTTTTGGACAATGGATACTATATAAACACCAAGGAACCTGAAAAATAAGTTGGATTTATTGCAAGATTGTGAAGTTGAGAGATAGAAGTTACATAGATGCAAGTTACGTTAAATGTAAGATTTGTTTTTATTAGTTTTTTCATCCCATCTTGTCTTTTCTACATAATAAATTGAAGTAATTAGATCACATATGGAATTCTGTAATAATGAAAGAGAATAAAAGTGAAAAACAGTGAACTAATTTGCATTTATTTTTTATATGTCAGCAATATGTAGGGTGAATCATAGATGTAAAAGTTTATTTTAAAATATAATTTTCTTCTTGGTCAAGTCAATTTATTATCACCTCCTGATGTCGATGGAAGAGGATTATTGAACATAGCTTTGATTTTTGGATTGAATTATTTATACTTAAATTTAGGTATCAGCAAAATATTAATATTTTAACACATCATATCTGTAAAATGGATTTAAAACTTATTAAGTGTATTTCAAATACTTTGCTAAAAGTGTTTTCTTATATTACAAATTTCCCTAACAACTTTTTTTTTTTGCATAATTTTTTTTTATTTAAACACCTTGATTACATACATGATTGTGTTTGGGTTTCAGTCATAAAAGGAACACCACCCATCACCAGTGCAACATTCCCATCACCCAAGTCCCAAATCTCCCTCCTCCCCACCCAACCCCCGCCTGTACCCTAAACAGGCTCTACATTTCCCTCATACATTCTCAATATTAGGACAGTTCAAAATGTAGTTATTTCTCTAACTAAACTCATCACTCTTTGTGGTGAGCTTCCTGAGGTGAGCTGGAACTTCCAGCTCTTTTCTCTTTTGTGTCTGAAAATTATTATTGCAGGAATGTCTTTCATTTTTCTTAAAACCCATAGATGAGTGAGACCATTCTGCGTTTTTCTCTCACTCTCTGACTTATTTCACTCAGCATAATAGATTCCATGTACATCCATGTATAGGAAAATTTCATGACTTCATCTCTCCTGACAGCTGCATAATATTCCATTGTGTATATGTACCACAGTTTCTTTAGCCATTCGTCTGTTGAAGGGCATCTTGGTTGTTTCCAGAGTCTTGCTATGGTAAATAGAGCTGCAATGAATATAGGTGTAAGGAAGGGGTTTTTGTATTGTATTTTTGTGTTCCTAGGGTATATTCCTAGGAGTGGTATAGCTGGATCGTATGGGAGCTCGATTTCCAGTTTTTGGAGGAATCTCCATATCGCTTTCCATAAAGGTTGAACTAGACAGCATTCCCACCAGCAGTGGATAAGACTTCCTTTCTCTCCACATCCCCGCCAACACTGTTTATTCTCATTCTTTGTGATGTGTGCCATTCTCTGGGGTGTGAGGTGGTATCTCATCGTTGTTTTGATTTGCATCTCCCTGATGATTAGTGATGTGGAACATTTTTTCATGTGTCTTTTGGCCATGCGTATTTCTTCTTTGTCAAAGTGTCTGTTCATTTCTTCTCCCCATTTTTTGATGGGGTTAGATGTTTTTTTCTTGTAAAGTTCTGTCACTGCCTTGTATATTTTGGAGATTAGCCCCTTATCTGATGGGTATTGGGTGAATAGTTTCTCCCACTCAGTGGGTGGCTCTTGTATCCTGGGCACTATTTCCTTTGAGGTGCAGAAGCTTCTCAGCTTAATATATTCCCATCTGTTAATCTCTGCTTTCACTTGCTTGGAGAGTGCAGTTTCCTCCTTGAAGATGCCTGTAATGTCCTGTAGTGTTTTGCCTATGTGCTGTTCTATATATCTTATGGTTTTGGGGCTGATATCGAGGTCTTTAATCCATTTGGATTTTACCTTTGTACATGATGTTAGCTGGGGGTCTAAGTTTAATTTTTTGCAAGTGGCTATCCAATTGTGCCAACACCACTTGTTGAAGAGGCTTTCCCTGCTCCATTTAGGATTTCCTGCTCCTTTATCAAAAATTAGATGGTTGTATCTCTGGGGAACATTTTCTGAGTATTCAAGCCTATTCCACTGATCTGAGGACCTATCCTTATTCCAATACCATGCTGTTTTGATAACTGTTGCTTTGTAGTACAGTTTAAAGTTGGGAAAAGTAATTCCTCCCATATTCTTTTTCCCAATGATTGCTTTAGCTATTCGAGGGTGTTTATTGTTCCAAATGAATTTCAAAAGTGTCTGATCCACTTCTTTGAAGAATGTCATGGGTATCTTTAGAGGGATGGCATTAAATCTGTATAATGCCTTGGGGAGTATTGACATTTTGATGATGTTAATCCTGCCAATCCATGAGCAGGGTATGTGTTTCCATTTCCGTGTGTCCTCTCTTATTTCTTGGAGCAGAGTTTTATAGTTTTCTTTGTATAGGTCCTTCACATATTTAGTCAAGTTGATTCCAAGATATTTGAGTTTGTGTGGTACTATTGTGAATGGGGTTGTTTTCTTAATGTCCATTTCATCCTTATTACTATTGGTATATAGAAAGGCCATTGATTTTTGTGTGTTAATTTTGTAGCCTGCCACCTTGCTATATGAGTCTATTGTTTCTAGAAGCTTTTTGATAGAGTTTTTAGGGTTTTCTAAGTAGAGTATCATGTCATCTGCAAACAGTGAGAGCTTGACTTCTTCCTTTCCTATCTGGATTCCCTTGATATCCTTTTCTTGCCTAATCGCTATAGCAAGTACTTCCAGTGCTATGTTGAATAGGAGTGGTGAGAGAGGACAGCCTTGTCTTGTGCCAGAATTTAAAGGGAAGGCTTTTACTTTTTCTCCATTGAGGATAATATTTGCCACTGGCTTGTGGTAGATGGCCTTCACTATATTGAGAAAGGTTCCCTCCATTCCCATCTTGCTGAGAGTTTTGATCAAGAATGGGTGTTGGACCTTATCAAATGCTTTCTCTGCATCTATTGATATGATCATGTGGTTTTTATTTTTCTTGTTATTGATGTTGTGTATTATGTTGATAGATTTACGGATGTTAAACCAGCCTTGCATTCCTGGGATGAAACCTACTTGATCGTAGTGGATGATCTTCTTAACGAGGCATTGAATCCTATTTGCCAGGATTTTGTTGAGGATCTTTGCATCTGCATTCATCAGTGATATTGGTCTGTAATTTTCTTTTTTGGTAGCGTCTCTGTCTGGTTTAGGTATCAAGGTGATGTTGGCTTCATAAAAGCTATTTGGAAGTGTTTCTGTTTGTTCAATTTCATGAAAGAGTCTTGCCAAGATTGGCAGTAGTTCCTCTTGGAAAGTTTGATAGAATTCATTAGTGAATCCATCTGGACCTGGGCTTTTGTTTTTCGGCAGACATTTGATTACTGTTTTAATTTCATCAATGGTGATGGGGGTGTTTAGATATGCTACATCCTCTTCCTTCAACCGTGGAAGATTATAAGAGTCCAAGAATTTATCCATTTCTTCCAGGTTCTCATTTTTAGTGGCGTAGAGTTTTTCAAAGTAGTTTCTGATTACCCTTTGAATCTCTGTCATATCAGTAGTGATCTCTCCTTTTTCATTCCTGATACGAGTTATCAAGTTTCTCTCTCTCTCTTTCTTTGTTAGGTTTGCCAGTGGTCTATCAATCTTGTTTATTTTTTCAAAGAACCAACTTCTGCTTTCGTTGATCTTTCGGATTGTTTTTTGAGTTTCCACTTCGTTGATTTCTGCTCTCAGCTTTGTTATTTCCTTCTGTCTTCCTATTCTTGGGTCCTTTTGTTGAGCATTTTCTAGTTCTATTAGCTGTGTCATTAAGCTACTCAGGTAAGCTCCTTCTTCCTTCCTGATGTGTGCTTGCAAAGCTATAAATTTTCCTCTCAGTACTGCTTTTGCTGTGTCCCATAAGTTCTGAGAGTTTGTGTCTTTATTGTCATTTGTTTCCAGGAACCTTTTGATTTCCTCCTTGATTTCATCTCAGACCCACTGCTTATTGAGCATGAGGCTGTTTAACTTCCAGGTGTTAAAGTGTTTCTTCTGAGTCTCTTTGGAGTTCACAAATAATTTCAGAGCCTTGTGGTCAGCGAAGGTAGCCTGCAAAATTTCTATCCTCTTGATCTTATGGAGGTATGTTTTATGTGCCAGCATGTAGTCTATCCTGGAGAATGTCCCATGTACATTGGAGAAGAATGTGTATCCAGGTTTCTGGGGATGGAGTGTCCTATATATATCCACTAGGCCTCTTTCTTCCATTTCTCTCTTCAGGTCTAGTATATTCTTGTTGGGTTTCAGTCTGGTTGACCTGTCCAGTGTTGACAAAGCCGTCTTAAGGTCCCCCACAATTATTGTGTTGTTGTTGATATTATTTTTCAGATTTGTTAACAGTTGTATTAAATATTTTGCTGGCCCCTCATTCGGTGCATATATGTTTAGGAGAGTGAATTCTTCCTGCTCTACGTACCCCTTGATTAATATAAAATGTCCGTCTTTGTCCCTTACAACCTTCCTGAGTATAAATTTTGCATTATCTGATATTAGTATGGCCACTCCAGCGTTTTTATGGGTGTTGTTTGCTTGGATAACTTTTCTCCAGCCTTTTATTTTGAGTCTATGTTTGTTCTGACTATTCAGGTGCGTTTCTTGTAGGCAGCAGAAGGTTGGATTGAGTTTTTTGATCCATTTAGCCACTCTGTGTCTCTTAACTGGTGCATTTAGTCCATTGACGTTGAGAGAAAGAATTGTCCTGGGATTTAACGCCATCTTTATTTCAAAATTTGGTGTGTCTTTTGGGTAGTCTTGTCTTAGATTAGGTCTTTCAGTTTTTCTCTTAAGACTGGTTTTGTGTCTGTGAAGTTTCTGAGCTGTTTTTTGTCTGTGAAACCATGTATTCTTCCATCAAACCGGAAAGTGAGTTTTGCTGGGTATAGTATTCTGGGTGAAGCATTCATTTCATTCAGTCTTGTCACAATATCCCACCAGTGCTTTCTGGCATTGAGCGTTTCTGGTGACAGGTCTGCTGTAAATCTCAGGGAAGCTTGCTTGAACATGATTTCCCCTTTTGATCTTGCTGTTTTCAGAATTCTGTCTCTATCTGTGGGATTTGTCATTGTGACTAGGATGTGTCTTGGGGTGGTTTTTCTGGGGTCTCTTTTGGTTGGTACTCTTTGGGCATGCAGGATTTGATCACATATATTCTTTAGCTCTGGAAGTTTCTCTTTAATGATGTTCTTGACCATTGATTCTTCCTGGAAATTTTCTTCCTGGGTCTCTGGGACTCCAATGATTCTTAAGTTGTTTCTGTTGATCTTATCATAGACTTCTATTTTCTTCTGTTCCCATTCTTTGACTAATTTTTCCATTGTCTGCTCATTTGCTTTAAGTTTTTTGTCCAATCTCTCCTGCTGTATGGAATTGTTATGTATCTCATCTTCCACAGCACCAAGTCTATTCTCAGCTTCTGATACCCTGTCCCAGAGCTTACCCATTTTGTCATTCACTTCGTTTACTGACTTTTTCAGTCCTGTTAGTTGACATGTTATTTCAGTTTGGAGTTTTGTCATTTCTGCCTTCATATTTTCTTGGTTCTTATTAGTGTTCTGTTCAACTCGATCCATGGTTTCTTGGAGTCTGTTGAGCACCTTCCATATTGCTAGTCTAAAGTCCTTATCTGAGAGATTGATTAGTTGTTCAGTCATTATCTGGTCCTCAGAATTGTCATCTTCATTCTCTATCTCTGATGCTGGCCTGCGTTGTTTCCCCATTGTCACACTTGTATTGTGGGTTTTTCTACGTGTTGTAGTGGTATTCATTGTCTATATGATGTAGGCAGCACACTCCTCTGGCTCCTCCCTTTCTGGATGGGCTGACTTGCCTCTAAGGGAGGGGAGTCCTCCGTGGATGAAGCCTCACACTGGGTCAAATCTTAGGCCCGAGCATGCAACAGAGAAGACAGTCCAGAGAGAAATGTTTGCTTCTGTGATATAGCACCGTTCTTAGTGTGCTTTTTCCTTCTTGTTGCAATGGAGTTCTTTCCTTAGAAAGAGTGCACGGCCGTGTAGCGAAGCGGAGCGGCCGTGCTCCTCTGAGCCTCTTTTTGCCCCACTCGCAAGAGTTTCATGCAAGAGGACAGTAGACAGACATAGACAGGTCACACTCACAGTCTTTCACAGCTGAGCCCCACTGGGCCGGTGTACTTTCGCGGATTTTCCCCGCCTGGTGTCACACACAGGGAGCCAGCTTTTGCAAAGGTTAGCCGGTTTTTATGCTCTGAAGTCCCTCCCTGAAAATGGCGTCTGGGCGAGCGAGGTTTCTGGAGGCTCTTTTTGCCCCACTCGCAAGAGTTTCACACAAGAGGACAGTAGACAGACATAGACAGGTCACACTCACAGTCTTTCACAGCTGAGCCCCACTGGGCCGGTGTACTTTCGCGGATTTTCCCCGCCTGGTGTCACACACGGGGAGCCAGCTTTTGCAAAGGTTAGCCGGTTTTTATGCTCTGAAGTCCCTCCCTGAAAATGGCGTCTGGGCGAGCGAGGTTTCTGGAGGCTCTTTTTGCCCCACTCGCAAGAGTTTCACACAAGAGGACAGTAGACAGACATAGACAGGTCACACTCACAGTCTTTCACAGCTGAGCCCCACTGGGCCGGTGTACTTTCGCGGATTTTCCCCGCCTGGTGTCACACACAGGGAGCCAGCTTTTGCAAAGGTTAGCCGGTTTTTATGCTCTGAAGTCCCTCCCTGAAAATGGCGTCTGGGCGAGCGAGGTTTCTGGAGGCTCTTTTTGCCCCACTCGCAAGAGTTTCACGCAAGAGGACAGTAGACAGACATAGACAGGTCACACTCACAGTCTTTCACAGCTGAGCCCCACTGGGCCGGTGTACTTTCGCGGATTTTCCCAGCCTGGTGTCACCCACAGGGAGCCAGCTTTTGCAAAGGTTAGCCGGTTTTTATGCTCTGAAGTCCCTCCCTGAAAAAATCCCCCTAACAACTTTTAAGGTACTTATAATTTTTATTTATTATATGAAAATTAAGACAGATGCTTAATTCTACATACAAATTTCACATCATAAGGTGAGGACACTGAAAACCTAGTCCTAACATGTGTCACAGATCCATACTTGAAGAAACCATAGTCTGAAGATAGGAGTGAATATATCATATCAGCGATCTTTATTCACTATTTATGTCTGTTCACTTTATCAAGAATTTAAGCATATAAATGCTTAAGAGGAAAAGTTTAACTATTTCACATAGAGTTAAACCATTTTCTACCCATTTCAATAATTTTATTTCAAAGTATTAAAAGTAATTTTGAATAATCTATTAATAAATTCTACAGTGATAAATTATTATACCCTTTCTACTTTTGGCAAGAACGTAGTTATTGAGTGACCAAGTATTTATATAACACAAACTGCCAATCATAAAATCAGTGTTGCCTGAAGTTTTCACTACTTTTAAAAGTATATACAAAAGTCGGTATATGTATTTTAGCTATTTAGGGAATAGAGTAGTCATATATATCATATATATAAGCATATATATGTTGCATATTCAATGTGTTGGGATGAAATCAGTAAAGAGTTTCAAAGTTTTAGGGCTCATGTAAGAGAACTTTATGTAACAAACAAACATAACACTATCATCTTAGCTTGATTAATAATGGATTTAGATTGTTCAGCTGAGTATATTGTTTATAATCATATTCTTATGTAATATAGAAACCAAGCTACTAAAACAAAATGTTTATGTTACTATGTTTAATATTACCAAATGTTTAGCTAACATGAAACAAAAAATCATATATTTATTTTTTATTTCTATTTTTGAAAAATATGGAATGCTTCACGAATTTGCGTGTCATCCTTGTGCAATAGCCATGCTAATCTTCTGATTCATTCCAATTTTAGTGTATGTCCTGCTGAAGCGAGTACAAAATCTTATATTTAATTGTAAGTCAGCTATACCTTTTATTTCTTCTTTAAATATGGAAGACTATAAGGGATGCTGAAGACAAAAATTGGGTCAGCCTCATGCAAAGCAAACACCTTACTCATTGGACAATTTCTCCAGCCCCAAGTGGTTCTTTAAAGAATTTGCCTTTCTTGTCCTCAGGGGCTCCTAAGATCATTATGTTTGTCCATTTGAGCGAGAAAATCATGATCATGAGTTCATAGCATAGAGAGTTCTCACAATCTGAGCAAAGTCAGTACAACTTATCTATATATAATGAAATAGCATGTAATTAACCACAGTGGAGCTCTTCCTTATAGCATCTTTTCATTTCTGCTTGAAAAACATCACACACAGTCTTACTTCATGACATATATTCATTTTGCCTACTTAAAAACTTCTTACAATGAAATGATGCAATGTTCATTCAACATCTTCAGTTTGTGAAATTTGTTCAAGTTGGTGCGTATTTTATTTATATTGCTTATTTTTATTGCACCATTATATGTGCATGCTACAATTAAATTGCCTATTTGATGTGAAAGTAACTTGAACATTTTCAGATTTTAGTTATATAAGTAATGCTACCAGAGTACTTTATTATATATGACTTTTCATGTACATGTTGTGCCTGTGCATATGATTTTCATGGATAATACTTAAGAGTAGAATTATTGATTGTAAGGCATAGTGTGATATAACCTACCTAATACTATTAGTTTCAAAAGTTGATGTGCCACTTAATCAGCAGATTATGAGAATTCTAATTTCCCAATTCTTTTTTGTCTTGTTTTGTTTTGGAGCCACACTCAGTGAAGCTCAGGGGCTACTTCTGGCTATGCGCTCAGAAATAACACCTTGCTTTGAGGGACCATATGGGACACTGGGGATTGAACCCAGGTGTCAGCTGCATGCAAGGCAAACGCCCTACCTCTGCACAATCGCTCCTACCCCTAATTTTCCAATTCTTAACAAATTAGTTCTTTATTCCAATGATCATACAGAGGAATTTCATTGTGATCTTTTATTACACTTCCTTGATATATACTAAAAATGAATATCTCTTCCTATATCCATAGCATTTTTAGATCTCTCTTCTTTATATTTTGTCACACCAAGATATGCTCAGAGATCTTTTTTTGTTTGTTTGTTTGTTTTTTTGGTCACACCCACCAGTGTTCAGGGGTTACTCCTGGCTCTATGCTCAGAAATCGCTCCTAGCAGTCTAGGGGGATCATATGGGATGCTAGGACTCAAACCACCGTCCTTTTGCATGCAAGGCAAACACCCTATCTCCATGCAATCTTTCTGGCCCCCAGAGATCATTCTTGGTGTACTAAATGCACTATTAGGCAGTAACTATTAAGGTACATCTTGGATAATCCTTCTGAGCATATCAAGTAAGAAATAAGAATGCCAGCCAGAAAAGCAAAGTTAAAGCATTAAGGCATGAAAAAAATAATTGGGTTATACAATAATGGTAAACAGTTAGTTATGTAATAAAAGACACAGAATTCCTGTACTTATTTTTCTTTTGACTTCTCTGAGTGTACACCTGAAGCATAAGACAGAAGGACTGTTATAAGAAATTAGAGTTTTTATATGTGTATGCTAATACCACACCAGCTAAAATAAGCAAGAATTATAGAAAGAAACAAAAAAATGTCACTATCTATAAAATTCCTCATGCTACTCAACATGACCTATATTATTGATCAGTGTCTCTAGATCTACCAGTAATCATGTAGTATGCTGAATACGGTTGGTTAGTCATTCATTTGATGAATATTCAAATTTCTCACAAGTATCTTCTAGAACAAGTTATGAGTGGGTAAGGAGTCCATCTTGCTAGTTGTCAGGCTGTGTCAATGATTCTATCTAGAAAGAGAGGTAATGTTAAAATTGTGATAATTTGGGAAGAGTTAAATAGGAACTGCTTACAAGATGGAGTGTAATATCTTGAGAAATAATAAGAGGAGAGAGTGAGTCCCAGAAACCAAGAGGACATATGTCTCTCACAGGAGCTAAGACATTTGACTTGGGTGTTGAATGCAACTTGCCTAAGATAAAACTGCAGCAAAGAATTTGGGAATAAATACAACAATAGCATTCTTGTCTCTCTCTCCCTCTTTTTCTCACTCCACCCCCTTTCCTTCTTTCATATTGATCATCTTGGTCATATTTGATGGGAAAACAAAGGATATTGGTGTCTTCCACCAGTGCATAGGCTGGGTCTAGAAATGATAGATATTGAATGATACAGTTAGCACACAGACCTCACCAAGGAAAAGGGTCAATCCATTTCCCCAAAGAAAAATTATACCTTCTTTCACTTGACAGAAGCATAAGAAGTCTACATGGCAGCATCTAGAATTTAAATTTGGTCAGAGGTTAGCAAGACTGTGTTCATCCCAAGGCAAAACAGAAGGTACAAAGAGATTTTGTGTTCATGTCTTTTGGTTTTGCTTCCCCAGGTGTAGCCTGTCCTTCAGTTATTCTCACAGAAAACACAAAGGCTAGTGTTAATATTAGCATTGTCCCAGTTACATGCAGAAAAAAGTCCTAAGCCACAAGGAAATAATTATAAACAAAGCCCAGTTAATTATACAAGACATTCTTGGCTGCTCTAATTAAGGCACAGTTCAATAGTATGAGCTGGTGTTTTTTTTCTTTTAATTGTGAATAGATTTAGTAAGAGCATGTCTGGTGAACCAATAATGAGATCAGTGTCTTAGAAAGAACCAGATTTTAAAAATTATTCACTAGTCATGTGTTTTCTGCTGCCTAATATAACCCCTTCCTTCCAATGAATGTAAATAGGAGGATGTGGATTTGCTTTCCGAGTCTGAAGCCCAAATTATAGAAAACCATGAACCACATATTTTATCTAGTGGAAAGGGTCTGAAGAATGAAGTTTAATTCCATTGGGGTAGTATTTCTGTTGGCTTTTGTAACTTTTCTTCAAAGGAAATTTCCGTGTTTTATAGGTTCGGTTACCATGTTATTTATGTGCAAGCCCATTCTCCTTCCTTCCTTCCTTCCTTCCTTCCTTCCTTCCTTCCTTCCTTCCTTCCTTCCTTCCTTCCTTCCTTCCTTCCTTCTTTCCTTCCTTCCTTTCTTCCTTCCACCCTTCCTTCCTTCCATCCTTCCTTCCTTCCTTCCTCCTTCCTTCCTTCCATTCCTTTCCTTCCTTCCTTCCTTCCTTCCTTCCTTCCTTCCTTCCTTCCTTCCTTCCTTCCATCCATCCTTTCTTTCTCCTTTCTTCCTTCTGTTCCTTGCTCCTTCCTCCCTTTCTTCCTTCCTCCTTCCTTCCTTCCTTCCTTCCTTCCTTCCTTCCTTCCTTCCTTCCTTTCTTCTTTCCTTCTTTCCTTCCTTCCTTGCTCCTTCCTCCTTCCTTCCTTTCTTCTTTCCTTCTTTCCTTCCTTCCTTGCTTCCTTCCTTCTTTCCTTCCCTCCTTCCTACTTTTCTTATTCCTTCCTTTCTTCCTTCCCTCCTTCCTTCTTTCCCTCTACTCTCACTGTTCTCTCTGCTGTTTTCTTTCTTCTTTCTTCTTCTTCTTCTTCTTTCTTTCTTTCTTTCTTTCTTTCTTTCTTTCTTTCTTTCTTTCTTTCTTTCTTTCTTTCTTTCTTTCTTTCTCTCTTTCTCTCTCTCTCTCTCTTTCTTTCTTTCTTTCTTTCTTTCTTTCTTTCTTTCTTTCTTTCTTTCTTTCTTTCTTTCTTTCTTTCTTTCTTTCTCTTTCTTTCTTTCTTTCTTTCTTTCTTTCTTTCTTTCTTTCTTTCTTTCTTTCTTTCTTTCTTTCTTTTTCTTTCTTTCTTTCTTTCTTTCTTTCTTTCTTTCTTTCTTTCTTTCTTTCTTTCTTTCTTTCTTTCTTTCTTTCTTTCTTTCTTTCTTTCTTTCTTTCTTTCTTTCTTTCTTTCTTTCTTTCTTTCTTTCTTTCTTTCTTTCTTTCTTTCTTTCTTTCTTTCTTTCTTTCTTTCTTTCTTTCTTTCTTTCTCTTTCTTTATTTATCCTTCTCTTTCAAGTCGGATTATATTCTGGCAAGGCAATATCTGTTCAGGTCCACAGTGGATAGTACAGTCAGTAAGTTGCTTGCATTGCACATTGCTGATACATGTTCTATCCCCAACCTCTCACATAGTCACCTACCCACTGCCAGGAATTATTCATGCCTTAATGCAAAGTCTTGTAACCCCTGAGCATCTCCAGATGTGTCCCCAAAGCACAAAACAAAAGAAACCCATGTTCTTGGGACTGGAGGCATAGAATAGAGGTTAATGTTAATCTCCTGTACACATTGGCTTCAGTTTTCAGAGTGATCCCTTAGAACAGGGCCAGAGCCAGAAAAGATCCCTGATCTCAAAGACAGAAATAATTCTTGAGAATTGATACATTTATTTTCAAAAAACAAAACAAAACAAAATATAAATATCTGTTTTATTCCTTTATATAATTTTTAGTGCAGCAAAATAATTTTTTTGTTTCTTTGTTTTTTGGGGGGTCGTACCTAGCAGTGCTCAGGGATGACTCCTGGATCTGCACTTCACCATCACTCCTGGCAGGCTCTTGGGGATCATTAGATATTGGTTATTGGAGATCAAACATGAATCTGCTATATGCAAAGAAGGTAAGTGCCCTCGTGGCTGCTCTGTGCTATCACTTTGGCTATCACATTTGCTATCACTTTAGCTCTAGCAAATACATTTTGTTTGTTTGTTTTTTGGGGGGCCACACCCAGTGATGCTCAGGGGTTACTCTTGGATATGCACTCAGAAATCATTCCTAGCTTGGGGGACCATTTGGGATGCCAGGGGATCAAACCATGGTCTTTCCTAGGCTAGCGCAGGCAAGGCAGATGCCTTACTTCTTGTGCCACTGCTCTGACCCATAGCAAAAAGATTTTTTTATTGAAGAAATTTAGTAACATGTGAGGAGAGAAAAAGGGAGAGCCATTTAAGAGAACACAGCCTTCTCTAGGGAAAAAAGCCTAATACAGTTCTTTATGATTTCAGGAAAGAAGCTTACCTCACTAGAAGTCTTAAACTATAAATTATTAATGGTATATTTCTCATGGAACATAGAAAATATGCAAGTCAAGAATTTATTTTGTTTTTAAAATTAAATGAAAGCATATCTGAAAGACAATCCCACTGTATGACTGTATAACACAAGGATAGGGTAGAATCTCCTCTTGATATTATCCCTCTGATGTTATCTACTTACTAAGATTTTTTGGACCATACCCCCAAAACAGGCTTTTTTTTCTGCTTCTATATATTCAGTCTTTACTATTGGCTTTGTGCTCAAATATCACTCTTGGAGAAACTTGGGTAACTCTATATAATGTCACAGCCCACTGGGTGGGACTTGTACAAGACAAGCAACTTATAGCACTGCTGAAATATTCTTCTGGTCTTCCTTCTAGGTTCTTCAATAAAATCACCTACATATTTTTTATCTTCTAAATGGTTTCATTGTTTATTTAGGTTACCAAAGGTTGTGTGTGTTCATGTGTGTGAGTGCATGAGAGAGAGAGAGAGAGTGAGAGAGAGAGTGACAGAGAAAGAGTAATGTTATTGAAATAAAATGTGTGCAAAAAGAATGGCAAGAGTATTTAAATATACTATACTTAAAGTTAACTTCATATTATGATTTTTAGAGGGAATTTTTACTCAATTTGAATTTCCTATTTTTAAATTGTTCTGAATATTCTATAAGTAAACAAATGGTTGGGCATTATGCAGTAAGAATGGTTTATGCTAAATAGGATAACCACTAATTTGTTACTAGAATTTCTAATGTGAAAATTCCACTCAGAAGATAATGGTAAATAATAAATATTTATTTAATAAAATTCAATTGATTTTCTCACAAAGCCAAAATTCTTCAACTTACATTTTGCTATAGCTATTTTCAGTAAGATTCTTATCAATTAGGATCTCTTTTCAAGTTGCTACTGGTATTACCTTGAAATATTATGTATTTGTTCTATTAACATTATGAATTGGAAGTGAACAGAATTTGCTATAAATGCATTTATGTGTTCTATATCCCCTTCCCCTTGTTTTCTGTTTTATAATGATGACAGAGGTAGAATTGTACACTTGATTGTATTCCTACAATACTAAACCATGGTGCTTGTATTTGTATTTTCTGTTTTTCTGTCACACACTGTAGGTGATATCCCTGGGATCCCAAATGGCAGAGATGTGAAAATCATACTCTGCATTTGAGAATTAAACATGGTCCCAAGCCTATAAGGCAGGTGGTCTGCCACTGAGCTGTCCCTAGGCTCCATAGAATGTATTTTTTGAGAGATTACCTCTCACAAAATGAGTAGATTCATGGAGATGAGTTAGAAATGCCAAATCTCCGATCAAAATAGCCAGTATTCTGGTATACTTGCTCAGTGCCAAATTGCTCTAAAACCTCTCTATACCTAATTTTCTTCATTGCTTTAAAGAATCCTATATGGAAGTTTGTTGCTATCTCTTATTTCACTAATGGGAAAAATAAATTTAAATTGACAATTTAATAAAGTCTGTGGGGCAAAACCCTCTATGCTGGGCTGACCAGGTGTAAAATAATGGAACCCTGAACCAGGGTCATTATATAAAGAATGGAGATAATATAAGGTTTCACGAACTATTTATTACACCCTTACCTTTCCTCTGTTGATGTTGTTGGAATGTATTTTGGTTACAGTTTACTAGGTAATGGCATTCATGAAGTGGGGTTGAACCCTTTAATTGCATTCATCACTTGTTCACTGGGACTCCCATATATGCCTGAATTGCTTTCTGTAATTTTAGTTTTAGTACTTGTTGGGGGATGACTGCATTATTCATGGTGCTCTATATTCTTCTGGCTATGGTATGGTAGGAAGTCACTTTCTGCACCAGAAATCTTAAAAAGCAGAGCTGCCAGGCACAATTGAGCTGCCAATCGCCCACTCAGTGCATGCAGGAGCACTGTATTAACTTTATTGTTTTATGCCTGCAGTGGAGGCATTTAGCTAGGGAACTCCTTCTTCATAAACTATTCAATAGGAAAACTCTTGGTTATATCTTGTGATATAAACAATGAGGGTAAACAAGTATAGATTGGGGTGATTTGCAGTGTTCTTTTTTGAGAAAAAGATTATACCATTTATCAAATAGAGTACTGTGATGGGTCCAATAAGAGAAGGGAAAGATAGTGGTTGCTTTAGTTTGGAAAAATTAATTGTAATCTATTAATGGGATATCCAGAAAGATAAATTTAATAGACAGTTGGATATATCAGGATAAAAATTAGGCAAGAGGTAAAAATTGGTAAAAATCAATAATATGATTTAAAAATGCAATGGATGCAATTATACATAGTACAGGAATAGAACAAGTATTTCATCTTTAAAAGAGATAAGCAGAAAAAAGATTCAGAATTTCAGTGGGCATTACAAAAAGATGAGTTGATTATAGGCAATAGAAAAAATTAAGGAAGACTATCAACAGCATAAAGTACTGTAAAAAGATTTAATAAATATTTTATGGTTACAGATTACTGAAACAAATAGTCAAAGTTTAATAATGACAATACAGTAGGGTAATGACCTTTGTCATTTAAATAAAACAACTCAGTTATCACAAAATATTTTCTCTAATTGTTAATTTAGATATAACTAGTCAATTTTATGATCTAACCATTTCTCAGCATAGTAATACACCTATTTTAACTAATGTCTCAAAAAATGATACTCTCTTAGCCCTTAATCATTTATCCCATATATAACAAACATCATTACAAACTCAAATTCCAATAATATGGCTCCTCTCATATAGAGGTAGAATGAAATATACTGTTCCTGGTGTACAACTAGTTCATTAAAATATTTCAACTCTGGAAGAGAGAGCACAACATATTTGATGAACAACATGCAAATAATTCGTGGGCAAATCATGCAAAAGAAAATTAAAATGGAAGTATCTACTCAAATTAGAAAGGTGTGGATTGTTGATTATCTTTGCAAAGTGTGGTAGAAAATTCTTTAAGATGCTGGAGAAATAGTATGAGGCATTTTACCACAATCAAGTTAAACAGATTAGGGCCTTCAATTTTCATTTGGGTAGGATGGTCTCAAAAAATTAGACGAAAAAATACAAACAAAGGACTATATGAGCTTTGAGGTCACCTGGGAAGTCTTGAGAAATAAAAGGCTGGCTATATTTTTTATATAAACTCCTGATTCCCAATATATGAGTCATTTTTTAAGAAGATGGAGAATTAAGAACATAGTAAGCACATCAAAATTCAAAAAGTACATAAAAGACAGAGTCATGACTGGAAGTACTCATAAGAACATATGCACTATCCATGAAGAAACCAGAGTCAACCATATACCAGCAAAATACTTAACTCTGTAAATCTTCCAAGCCTTTCAAACTGGAGTGTTAGCACAGTGGTAGGGTATGACCCATGTGGCTGACCCATGATGGACCTGGGTTCGACCTCTGGCATCCCATAGAGTCCCCTGAGCCAGGAGTGATTTCTGAGAGTACAGCCAGGGGTAACCCCTGAGCACTGCTGGGTGTGGCCCACAAAACAAAACAAACATAAAAAAACATCAAATGTGTGAGTATTCCACACTCTTATTGAGAATAATCACAGATTTGAGATGAAGTTACTCTGGTTGTGACTTGAGTAAATTAAAATCAATAATAAGTGACTCTTTTTCCTGTGTCTATTGACTTAAGAGAAATGTCTGTTTAGAAGGGCAGATTATTTTCAAAACCCCAATTCCTCATTTTAGTTTACTTATCTGAGAATATATACATTATTTTTAAGTAATTTTCTTATTTAAACAACTTTATTAGATACATGATTGTGTTTGGGTTTCAGTTATGTAAAGAACCACCCATCACCAGTGCAACATTCCCATAACCAATGTTCCAAATCTCCCTCCTCCCCACACAACCCCCGCCTGTACTCTAGACAGGCTTTCTATTTCCCTCGTACATTCTCATTATTAGGATAGTTCAAAATGTAGTTATTTCTCTAACTAAACTCATTCCTGTTTGTGTTGAGCTTCATGAGGTGAGCTGGAACTTCCAGCTCTTTTCTCTTTTGTGTCTGAAAGTTACTATTACAAGAATGTCTTTCATTTTTCTTAAAACCCATAGAAGAGTGAGACAATTCTGTGTCTTTCTCTCTCTCTCTCTCTCTGTCTTATTTCACTCAGCATAATATATTCCATGAACATCCATGTATAGGAAAATTTCATGACTTCATCTCTCCTGACAGCTGCATAATATTCCATTGTTTTTCCACAGTTTCTTTAGCCATTCATTTGTTGAAGGGTATCTTGGCTGTTTCCAGAGTCTTGCTATGGTAAATAGTGCTGCAATGAATATAGGTGTAAGGAAGGGATTTTTTGTATTGTATTTTAAGTTCCTAGGGTATATTCCTAGGAGTGGTATAGCTGGGTCATATGGAAGCTAGATTTCCAGTTTTTGGAGGAATCTCCATATTGCTTTCCATAAAGGTTGAACTAGAGAGCATTCCCACCAGCAGTGGATAAGAGTTCCTTTCTCTCCACATCCCCGCCAACACTGCTTGTTCTCATTCTTTGTGATGTGTGCCAATCTCTGTGGTATGAGGTGGTATCTCATAGTTGTTTTGATTTGCATTTCCCTGATGATTAGTGATATGGAGCATTTTTTCATGTGTCTTTTGACCATTTGTATTTCTTCTTTGTCAAAGTGTCTATCCATTTCTTCTCCCCAATTTTTGATGGGTTTAGACTTTTTTTCTTGTAAAGTTCTGTCAGTGCCTTGTATATTTTGGAGATTAGCCCCTTTTCTGATGGGTATTTGGTAAATAGTTTCTCCCACACAGTGGGGGGCTCTTGTATCCTGGGCGCTATTTATTTTAAGGTGCAGTAGCTTCTAAGTTTAATATATTCCCATCTGTTAATCTCTGCTTTTACTTGCTTGGAGAGTGCAGTTTCCTCTTTGAAGATGCCTTTAGTCTGAATGTCCTCGAGTGTTTTACCTATGTGTTTTTCTCTATATCTTATGGTTTCGGGTCTGATATTGAGGTCTTTCATCCATTTGAATTTAACCTTCATACATGATGTTAGCTGGGGGTCTAAGTTCAATTTTTTGCAAGTGGCTAGCCACTTGCCAACACCACTTGTTGAAGAGGCTTTCTTTGCTCCATTTATCAAAAATTAGGTGATTGTATGTCTGGGGAACATTCTCTGAGTATTCAAGCCTATTCCACTGATCTGAGGGCCTGTCTTTATTCAAATACCATGCTGTTTTGATAACTATTGCTTTGTAGTACAGTTTTAAGTTGGGGAAAGTAATTACTCCCATATTCTTTTTCCCAATGATTACTTTAGGGTGTTTTTTGTTCCAAATGAATTTCAAAAAGTGCCTGATCCACTTCTTTGAAGAATGTCAGGGTATCTTTAGTGGGATCACATTAAATCTGTACAATGCTTTGGGGATTATTGCCATTTTAATGATGTTATTCCTGCCAATCCATGAGCAGGGTATGTGCTTCCATTTTCACGTGTCCTCTCTTATTGCTTGGAGCAGATTTTTATAGTTTTCTTTGTATAGGTCCTTCACATTTTTTGTCATGTTGAGTCCAAGATATTTGAGTTTGTGTGGCACTATTGTGAATGGGGTTGTTTTCTTAATGTCCATTTCTTCCTTATTACTATTGGTGTATAGAAAGGCCATTGATTTATGTGTGTTAATTTTGTAGCCTGCAACCTTGCTATATGAGTCTATTGTTTCTAGAAACTTTCATAGAGACTTTAGAGTTATCTAGGTAAAGTATCATGTCATCTGCAAACAGCGAGAGCTTGACATCCTCCTTTCCTATCTGGATTCCTTTGATATTTTTTTCTTGCCTAATCGCTATAGCAAGTACTTCCAGTGATATGTTGAATAGGAGTAGTGAGAGAGGACAGGCTTGTCTTGTGGCAGGATTTAGAGGAAAGGCTTTCAGTTTTTCTCTATTGAGGACAATATTTGCCTCTGGCTTGTAGTATATGGCTTTAACTATATTGAGAAATGTTCCTTCCATTCCCATCTTGCTGAGAGTTTTGATTAAGAATGGGTGTTGGACATTATAAAATGCTTTCTCTGCGTCTATTGATATGATCATGTGTTTTCTATTTTTCTTGTTGTTGATGTTGTGTATTATGTTGATAAATTTACAGATGTTTAACCAGGCTTGCATTCCTGGGATGAAACCTTCTTGATTGTAGTGAATGATCTTCTTAATTAGGCATTGAATCCTATTTGCCAGGATTTTGTTGAGGATCTTTGCGTCTGTATTCATCAGCGATATTGGTCTGTAATTTTCTTTTTTGGTAGCATATCTGTCTGGTTTAGGTATCAAGGTGATGTTGTCTTCATAAAAGCTATTTGGAAGTGTTGCTGTTTTTTCGGTTTAATGAAAAAGTGTTGCCAGGATTGGTAGTAGTTCCTCTTGAAAGGTTTGAAAGAATTCATTAGTAAATCCATTAGGGCCTGGGCTTTTGTTTTTGGGCAGACATTTGATTACTGTCTTAATTTTCTATAGTGATGGGTGTGTTTAGATATGCTACATCCTCTTGATTTAACCATGGAAGATTATAAGAGTCCAAAAATTTAGCCATTTCTTCCAGGTTTTCATTTTTAGTGGCATAGAGTTTCTCAAAGTAGTTTCTTATTACCCTTTGAATCTCTACCATATCAGTAGTGATCTCTCCTTTTTCGTTCCTAATACGAGTTATCAAGTTTCTCTCTCTCTTTCTTTGTTAATTTTGTCAGTGGTTTATCAATCTTGTTTATTTTTTCAAAGAACCAACTTCTGCTTTTGTTGATCTTTTGAATTGTTTTTTTATTTTTTGGGTTCCACTTCATTGATTTCTGCTCTCAGCTTTGTTATTTCCTTCTGTCTCCCTATTTTTGGGTCCTTTTGTTGAGTACTTTCTAATTCTATGAGCTGCGTCATTAAGCTATTCAGGTATGCCCTTCTTCTTTCCTGATATGTGCTTGCAAAGCTATAAATTTTCCTCTCAGTACTGCTTTTGCTGTGTCCCATAGGTTCTGATAGTCTGTGTCTCCATTGTCATTTGTTTTCAGGAAGGTTTTGACTTCCTTTTTGATTTCATCTCGGACCCACTGGTTATTCAGTATTAGGCTGTTTAACTTCCAGGTATTAAAGTTTTTCTTCTGTGTCCATTTGTAGTTCACATATAATTTCAGGGTCTTGTGGTCAGCATAGGTAGCCTGCAAAATTTCTATCCTCTTGATATTATGGAGGTATGTTTTATGTGCTATTATGTAGTCTATCCTGGAGATGTCCCATGTACATTAGAGAAGAATGTGTATTCAGGCTTCTGGGGAGTGTCCTGTATATATCTACTAGGCCACTTTCTTCCATTTCTCTTTTCAGGTCTAGTATATTCTGTTTGGTTTAAGTCTGGTTGACCTGTCAAGTGTTGATAATGCCGTGTTGAGGTCTCCCACAATTATTGTGTTGTTATTGATATTTTTAAGATTTGTCAACAAATTTTTTTAAATATTTTGCTGGCCCCTCATTCAGTGCATATATGTTTTGGAGAGTGATTTCTTCCTGCTGTATGTATCCCTTGATTAATACAAAATGTACACCTTTGTCTTTTACAACTTTCCTAAGTATAAAGTTTGCATCATCTGATATTAGTATGGCCACTACAGCTTTTTTATGGGTGTTGTTTGCTTGGATGAATTTTCTCCAGCCTTTTATTATGAATCTATGTTTGTTCTCACTATTCAAGTGTGTTTCTTGTAGGCAGCAGAAAGTTGGATTGAGCTTTTAGATCCATTTAGCCACTCTGTGTCTCTTAACTGGTGCATTTAGTCCATTGACATTGAGAGAAAGAATTGTCCTGGGAGTTAGTGTCATCTTTATATCGAAATTTGGTGTGTCTGTTGGTCAGTCTTGTCTTAAATTAGGCCGTTCAGTTTTTCTTTTAAGACTGGTTTTGAGTCTGTAAAGTTTCTAAGCTGTTGTTTGTCTGTGAAACCATGTATTGTTCCTTCAAACCTGAAAGTCAGTTTCTCTGGGTGCAGTATTCTAGGCAAAGCATTTATTTCATTAAGTTTTGTCACTATGTCCCATCACTGCCTTCTGGCCTTGATGTCTCCGGTGATAGGTCTGCAGTAAATCTCAAGGATGTTCCCTTGAATGTAACTTCTCTTTTCGATCATGCTGCTTTCAGAATTCTGTCTCTATCTGTGGGATTCGTCATTGTGATTAGGATGTGTCTCGGGGTGTTTTTTCTGGGGTCTCTTTTAGTTGGTACTCTTCGGCATGCAGGATTTGATCACATTTTTCTTTAGCTCTGGTAGTTTCTATTTAATGATGTTCTTGACCGTTGATTATTTCTGGAAATTTTCTTCCTGGGTCTCTGGGACTCCAATGATTCTTAAGTTGTTTCTGTTGAGCTTATCATAGACTTCTATTTTCATCTGTTCCCATTCTTTGAGTAATTTTTCCATTGTTTGATCATTTGCTTTAAGGCTTTTTTCCAATTTCTTCTGCTGTATGGAATTGTTTTTCATCTCATCTTCCAATATACTAATTCTATCCTCAGTTGCTGTTAACCTGTGGGAAAGCTCAACCATATTTTTTTTCAATTCATCTACTGAGTTTTTCAGACCTGATATTTGACCTGAAATTTCAGTTTGGAGTTTTCTGATTTCTATCTTCATATTGTCTTAATTTTTATTAGTGTTCTCTTCTATACTTTCTTTGAGTTCTTTGAACATCTTCTATATTGCGACTCTAAACTCCTTATCTGAGAGACTGACTAGTTGGTTGGTCATGTTCAAGTCATCAGAGTTGCCATTGTCATTCTCTATGTCTGGTGCTGGCCTGCTTTGTTTCCACATTGTCACACTTGTATTGTGCATTTTTCTACATGTTGTGGTTGTATTAATTGGCTAAATGATGTGCACAGCTGCGAAGCAGAAAGGCCACGCTCCTCTGGCTCCTCCCTTTCTGGGTGTGTAATCTCACCTCCAGGGAAGGCTCCAGGGAAGGTGATCTGTCCACCAATGAGCCACACATGTATGAAATTAGGCCAAAAAATGCTGCACAGCACAGAAGATAGGCAGATAGGGGTGCTGGCATCTGAGTTCCAGCAGAGTTCAGTGGCCTCCCCTTTCTGGGCATGTAATCTCATCTCCAAGGAAGGCTCCAGGGAAGGCGATTCGTCCGCAGATGAACCACACACAGGATGAAATCAGGACAAAAATGCAGCACAGCACAGAAGACAGGCAGATAGGAGTGCTGGCATCTGATTTCCAGCAGAGTTCAGTGGCCTCCCCTTTCTGGGCTTGTAAACTCACCTCCAGGGAAGGCTCCAGGGAAGGCGAGCTGTCAGCATATAAGCAACACACAGAATGAAATCAGGCCGAAAATGCAGCACAGCACAGAAGACAGGCAGATAGGGGTGCTGCCATCTGAGTTTCCATAAATCCTTTAGAACTTTAATCCTAGTCTAAAATGGGTAATCCTTTCAGATGGTTGGGGCTTCCCATCTTTTTACTGACAAAGGTGAAAGAGCTTGAGGCCTCCAAAACCTTCATTGTGATTTCCAGGGTCACCCAGAAAATTGACATTCACCTCTAAAGCAGGCAGGATCACTGGCAGGAACACTGATGAACTCCAGTCTCAGGCAGCTGAAAACAGCATGACCCAAGATAGCTTCTGCACCCTTCTGACTCCTGGCAGAAACCAGCAGGAATCAGTGTGTATATGTCCTGACCCACCTCTTAAGCAGGCAGGATGGCTGGCTGGAACGCAGATGAAATCTAGTCTCAGGCAGCTCTGAAGCAGGCAGGATCATTGGCAGGCATGCTGGCAGGGGCGATACTATCTATGATCACGAAGGTGGTTTCCCCAGGGCGAGGCTACCCATTGCACTCCGGGTGTGCTGACCTCTGTGATTTCTCCAAATGTGGGAAACTCCACTGCGTAATTTGTGGTAGTGGGGGACTGCATTCGCCCTTTCCCCATGCAGTACTCAGCTATTTATTCAATACTAGATATCAGTAGTCGGTAACCTGTGGCTCGCGAGCACTTTTAATTTGGCTCTTCTTTGTGTCGGTTGGCCACTCCAGGATTCAGGACTCTGCCGAGAATATATATTATTATAACTCCAATTAAAACTTTATAGTCTAGAAACCCAACTTAGACTCAAGATCTCCATATTTTGAACTCAGTTTTAGTATTACTGTTCAGTATCAGAATGCCCAGGCATGTTAGTATTGTATTATAGGAGGCAAATACATTTTTTTGTTTGAATGTTTATTAACGGGTAGTGGGTCATTATTGGCACCATTAATATTTTTAAGTATACGATAACTATACAGAAAAAAAACAAGAATTTTTTTCTATAAATAGTTTAGTAAATATTTTTTACTGTGGGCCCTGGGTTCTGATCAAGGAGGGACACCATTTTGTAAAGTACCACATGTTGTCCTAAGTTCCCATTAACAAAGCCTTGAGACACTGGCCATACTGGGTAGTTTATCTGGAAAGTACACAAAAAAGCAAAGAAGAGGTATTCCTAGAAACAGCCACTTATTTTAAAGATTATCAGAAGCTCGAATTTCCTTATTCCCTCACTATATAAACTGGTTTGTGACCTTGGTAGGAGTCCTCCTCTGGGAGATGGCTTCAGCAGGCAGCATGGGGTATGTGGCTAACAGAATAAAGTTTGGTTTTGCTTTACTCCAATTATGTGGTCTAGTCCTTTGATTCTGGACCACACAATCCAGTATGAAAATAAGAAATTATGAAAGTACACATCTCAAGAGGAGAGATGCAGACAAAGTGTGGTCCAAGAGTTTTTGCCCAGAAAACACATGTGCACATTTCCTTTGTTCTAAGTTGACTTTTATAAGCATATCCCAATATGCCCCTAGTGGTGCTTTCCATCTAGGTAAGAATCTTGTTGTTAGGATGGTTGCCAGAGAACTTCTTTTATATTTTTATCCTGGCTTTTGTTCTTGCTAGAACTTCTTCCTGTAGGTGGTCCTGTTTTCCCTGACCTTTAGTGGTACCTGGTGAAACTCTTACAATGACAAAGTAGCTCTTTCAAATTTTTTTATCTTAGTTTCATTACATCTCAAGAATTTATTTTCTTGGAGAGAGGCTATTTCCCCACCTTCCTGCTTCATTATCATCATCATCATCATTAATATTGTTATTATTTTGGAAACTTAAGGTAGAAACTATGCTTTACAAGAATTTTCTTGTTCTTAACAGTTCTCTCTTGGCACCTGGAGTCTCAACAGTCTGACAACCATAATAATTAATTACAAATTTTTCATACTTGCCTGGATATTAAGCAGGTGATAACTAGCACTCTGGTAACTAGCAGTTTGGTGCAAATTATAGATGCATTGTAGTCATTACAATATACTTGCTGACTTTATAAGTAAACAAATCAGATAGCAGCAGTAGTAAATATCAAGTCTAAAAATATTTGCTCACCTTTATGAACTAGTGGCTTTATCAATACATACTGCAGCAATTTGCAGAAAAATGTCTCTGGAGTTAACTAGGCTTATTAGCATAATATATAGTGACAATATTTCAAAGTCATAAAATAGTTGAGTTTATAATGCTAAAGTGGCAGGTTAAGATTTAAGATAATTAAGATGTGGGGGATTAGGGTGTTTGCCTTGCAGGAAGCTGACCCAGGACAGATTTCAATCTATCTGGTGTCCCATATGGTCCTCCAAGCCAGGAGCAATTTCTGAGCACATAGCTAATGGAGGAAGAGAAAAGTGAGCTAGAAAAAGAAAGAAAGGAAAGAGAAAGAGAAGGTAAAGAGAGAAACCAAACTTAAATTGAATTGTGGCCTATTTTATCTAAGATTTGAAATGCCAATAGTGACAAAGAAAAACCCAGGAAATTTGATGTTGAATGAATCCTAGCATGTATTTGTAAGTATTATGTATAAAACATTTTTAATACCTTCCTGGAAATTTTATAGTACAAATATGCATAAGAATGTGGTTATATAATGAGATTGTATGAAGGAAATGGAGATCCTGTTTAGAGTACAGGTGGGGGTCGGGTGGGGAGGAGGGAGACTTGGGACATTGGTGATGGGAATGTTGCACTGGTGATGGGTGGTGTTCTTTACATGACTGAAACCCAAGCACAATCATGTATGTAATCAAGGTGTTTAAATAAAAAAAAAAAAGAATGTGGTTATATAGGGCAAGAGTGGTGGCGCTGGTGGTAAGGCATCTGTCTTGCATATGCTAACCTAGGATGGACCATGGTTCAATCTCTGGCGTCCCATCTGGTCCCCCAAGCTGGGAGCAATTTCTGAGTGCATAGCCAGGGGTAACCCCTGAGCGTCACAGGGTATGGCCCCAAAACAAAGACAAAACAAAACAAAACAAAATGTGGCTAGATGAGGTCCCAAGCGATAGCACACGGTAGGGCATTTACCTTACATGTGGCCAACACAGGATGGAAGATGGTTCGAGTCCCGGCATCCTATATAATCCCCTGAGCCTTCCAAGAGTGTTTTCTGAGCACAAACAAGGAGTAACCCCTGAGCATTGTGGGTGTGACCCAATAACCAAAAAAAAATGTGGCTAGAAAAATTCATGATCACCTATACACAAATTTGGAAAATAAAATTATTTAGATTTGAAATAATTCTCTTTTAGCAAATGATATTAAGTAATTCACCTCCACATCATAACTTTGGCACAATATAGAAATGGCAGTAGACTTAGATACAAATGCTGGAGTCACTTCCTCACATTCAAGGAAATATTTTGTTAAGCCTTCTAACCAAAGAAGTGAATTTATTCCTCCAATGACCAAGGCTATTAAATCCACCTAAGAAAAGGAGGCTTACACCTGTGAATGGTTAATCTAGCCACTAATTCAGAGTTCTAGGCTGCCACCAAATAGAATTAAATTTTTTATTATTTTTATGACTTGTCCTAATGCCCAGTACACCTAAGCAATTGTAATTTACACACAAAAATAAAAGCTCAGGGAAAAGAATAGCCATCTTTTAATATATCCCGAAGGGCTGGCTTCTGACTGAAAACATAAAGCAAATAAAATACTTAGCTCACACAATTAAAATGCCCTTGTTTTCTATAAAATAAAATGTGTTCATCTATAAATAACTACATAATGAAGACTTAGGAGCTATCATCATACTTCGTGTTGATAGGAACTGAGATTGAATGAGCAGAAATAGTACAATTAAAAAATTATCTCCAAGACTCTTATTTTAGAGATGAGTATACTGAGACCTGGAGATGTAGAAACAGAAACTGAATAAGTCCTTTTCCTTATTGTGGACTCTTTAGCACACTTAAGCTTATGATTATATTTTTTGTTAATTTTGTCTTTGGGATATAAAGAAAGTTTCTCTGGGTATGATTGTTCTCCTATATCTTTGGTTAAAATATTCTGAATATTCCCTACCTCATTTCTAAATAAACTTGATGTTTGGAATCAGCAATTCTCTCTACATTTCTTTTCCTATAACAAATATGACAGTCAGGATGTTCATGGGATATTTAATGCCAGTGGAACTCTCCGTGCTAATGGATAATTGCTCTTTGTGCTTTCCTCACCCATTTATGACCTCCCAAATCACTGAGTCCTTGTCCACCCTGTTTACTTGCTGTCCCATTCTAGGATCTTATTTATATCCCAGAAGAACAATATATTCTAACACCATGGAAGTCATTTATCTCCTGTTGTGGTCACCTAGCCTACCACTGACCTATTTCAATATCATATTTTCATAACGAATAATATTAACAGTAGGAAGAAAGATATTTGCTTTTACATAAAATTGAAAACATACATAAAAACTTAACTTATGAGGATAACATCAAAAATTAACCTAGGGGAATTATTTTTTCAGTCTTTGGACCACACCTGGTGATGCTCAGGGGTTACTTCTGGCTATGCGCTCAGAAATTGCTCCTGGCTTGGGATACCATATGGGCTGCTGAGGATCAAACTTTGATCCATCCTAAGTCAGCCACATGCAAGACACGTGCATTTATTTGCCTTACTGCTTGCATCACTGCTCCAAACCCTGTGTATTTTACTTTTAAGGATGAAATGCCCAGTATACTTCTGTTAGTCCTAATTTTTCTAGCTTCTAATTTAGGGATCTCATATTTTTGCTAGCATTCTGCCTAGTGGATCTGTCTAGTAGCAATAATGCGGTGTTGAAAGCTCCCACTTTTATCATGTTTCCATCCATAGTTTTCTCTAAATTTATGAGAAAAAGCCTTACATATTTTTCTGTGTTTACATTTGGTGCATAGCTGTTAATCAGAGTTAGTACTTCTTGGTTTATTGTTACCCTTATCAATAAGTAGTGACCATATTTTTTTTTCTTATTACATTCTTGAGGTAGAATGCAGTTTGATCAGATATGTGTGTGGCTGACCTAACTTTTTTTTAACTTTCCATTGGCTTGTAAAATTGTTTTCAATCCTTTTACTCTGTGCCTGTGTCTATACTGAACTTTTAAGTTGTGTTTCCTGCAGGCAGCAGATGTCTGGGTGTTGTTTCCTGATCCATTCCTCTACTCTATGCCTTTTGATGGGAAAGTTTAGTCCATTGATATTTAACGATACTATTGACAGAGCTGTTGTGACATTATATTGTATAGGGTTGGTTTTTTGTTCCAATTGGAGATTTGGTTTGTGTAATTGCTCTTTGAATAGTTCATTTAGGGTTGGTTTGGTTAATGCAAATATTGAGAGTTATTTCTTGTACTAGAATGTTTTTAATCCTCCTTCCCATGTAAATGAGAGTTTGGGTGGGTGGTGGACTGTAGGTTAAAAGTTTTTATATACCCTTTGATCTGTGCAAAAGCCAAGATTGATATCTACAGATGACTGACTGTGACAACCATGACTGAGCAGAACATATCTTGGGAGCAACAAAAAAGTCCTTGTCTAGGTTTTGGTCTGCGATCTATACAACATCCAAGATTTCTAATTCCAAAGATCTGACTGAGACAATTGTAAGTGAACTGGTTCTGGAAACATAATGAAAGGCTCTATCCCAGGCTCCATACTGGAATCAGTGCAATGACCAAGACCATCAATTAAAGAAGAGGGATTAAAACAACAGTGAAGGAACAGAACTTGTAGAACGACAAAGAAAGTCTTCATTGTAAGCTCTGTTCCTGGACCTGTGCAGATACCAAGATCTCTAGATATACAGGTCTGATTTTATCACCCTTGAAGGAGCTGATGCCTTCCATACACCACAAAGGCACCGAGGGGAGAGTAAACGAACATGCAAGGAGTCTATAGTTATTCCCATGACAGTATACTTCAAAGGTGGAGAAACCCTGTAGATTTTAGGCCAAGGGAATTCCCTCTCTAATGTCCCCAATATTTACTATGCCCATGCAGGAAAAAAAAATCAGCATAAAATAATCTTTTTTTTATTTATTTGTCTATTTATTTATATTTTTTATTTCTTTGTTTGGGTTTGGATATTGAAGTTGTTGTTTCCGTTTTTCTTTTTTTCTTTTTGTGCTGTTATGCCTTCATTTCAGAACCGTGGTTATTATGTGGTGCATGTCTTTATTGCTGTAGTGCTCACTGGATTTTTTTTTTTTTAATGTGAGATCTCCTTTTTTATGGTAGTGATGTTTCACTTCCTTTTTCCCTTTTCTCTCTCAAACTGAGGCTGAGAGCCTCTAAAAGCACTCCTCCCATTTTTGGCTTATTTAATTTTTACCCCTTTTTATTGCTCTTTATTCTTCAAAAAAAAAAACCCCAAAAAACAAAAAACCACATAACTTGAACTATCTAGTACTGCCTCTCAAATAGAAGGAGAAAGAGTGGATGGTATCAAGACCAAATAGTTGTATGATCACCAAGAATTAAGCTAGACACAGAGGGGACCACTTATACTAGCAGCCCAGGAAGTTAGGGTGGGGGATATGGGATACAAGATGAAAACAGGGGTTGAAGGAGGACAACTTTGGTGATGATAATTCCCCTGACACATTGTTAATATGTACTTAAAATATTACTGTGAAAGATATGTAAGCCACTTTGGTCAAAATAAAAGATATATATAAAAAGTTCTCAGATTCAGTAGTTTGAATATATCATTTCACTTTTTTCTCTCCTGGAATGTTTAAAATAGAAGATTTTGTTTAATTCTTATGTTTTGTTCTTTATACTTGAGGATTTTCTTCTTCTTTAAAGAGTCCATCACTCTGTTTTTTGCCATTTGAATTATTAAATGCCTTTGTGTTGCTGTTTTGGCATCTTTATTCCCCTTGAATTTGTAGAAAAACTTTTCCCAAGAGTGGGGAAGTTCTCTGTTCATATTTCCCTCACTACTTGTTCTTCCCATTTCCTATTTTCTTCCCCTTCTGGTATTCCTATAATTCAAAGATTATTTCTCTCACTTTTTATTCATTAAGCACCTTACATTTTCTTCCAGTGATTTATCTTTCTTTTCTTTTTTGACATTTTTACCACTGTCGGCTAGTAATTTGTCTTCAAATTCATCTATGTGATTCTCCACCTGTGCAATTCTACTATTATGGCTTGCTAACTTGGTTTTTAGTTCCTTCAGTTCCATTTGTATGGATACTTTCATCTTCTGAAAGAGTTCTTTGAGTTGGTTGGATTGTTCATCTATAGATTTTTTAATTTGCATACTAGTGACTCCTTGATTTTCATTGCTAAATAAATGTTGATTTTAGGTCCTCATCTATAAGGTTCAGGCATTTGGGTGGACTTGGACATTTGCCAAGATTTCTCTCCCTATCCACCACAATAGGTGTCTTCCTTAGCTTCCCCATTGATCTTTTGATCTTTGTATTTAATAGTCTGAAGTGCGGTAGTATCAGAGTATTTAAGAAAGTGATCTATTGCATTTTATTTAATGAAATCTTTTTTTTTTGTGGTTTTTGGGTCACACCCGGCAGTGCTCAGGGGTTACTCCTGGCTCCATGCTCAGAAATTGCTCCTGGCAGGCACGGGGGACCATATGGGACGCTGGGATTCGAACCGATGACCTCTTGCATGAAAGGCAAACGCTTTACCTCCATGCTATCTCTCCAGCCCCATTTAATGAAATCTTGATTGAGGTATATCTTCTTTAGAGGTTGCTTTCTAAACTACTAGCAAGGTTGTCAAAGTATGATAAAAATTTTGCATACTAGTTTATTATTTTTGTTCAACTGGTTTTTTGAGCTGTGTATTTTCTAAGATACAGAATTGTTAGATCTAATCTGCCAGGAACTCTATGATATAAATTTTAATGACTTCTTTTTTGGGAAAAGGAGTGCTGATGGTAAGCAGGGGGGTTTCATTAATGACACTGGAACTCAGAAGGGGGCTGAAGGATGGGTGGAAAGAGGACCTGTTTGCTTTTGGTGGAGAGAATAGGATGGGAGTTTCCATGTTCCTACCCAACACGGGCCTGACTATCCCCAGAGGACAATATATCAGCAATGGCACTGGTACCTGAAAGGAGGCTGAGGAAAGACCAAAATTTCAGCGTTCTTTGTGCTTGGTGGATGGGATTAAGATGTGAGGCTCCCTATTTCCTCTGAGACAAAAACCTGGCTGGTTCCAAAGTGCAGACTTTAAGTGATGGCACTGAAACCCAGCTATTTGTTGTATATTTTAAAAATACAATATATAGGGGCCGGGTAGGTGGCGCTGAAGGTAAGGTGTCTGCCTTGCAAGCGCTAGCCAAGGAAGGACCGCGGTTCGATCCCCCGGCGTCCCATATGGTCCCCCCAAGCCAGGGGCGATTTCTGAGCACATAGCCAGGAGTAACCCCTGAGCGTCAAACGGGTGTGGCCCAAAAACCAAAAAAAAAAAAATACAATATATAAATATTTTTCTTGTCTAAAAAGCCTAGTTTGTTATTTTTCTATTTTATCAACAAGTGTGAGCTTCCTGAATGAAGGACTTTTATTTTGGATTATTTTCAAGCATCTTTTATTGATAATCACTAATTAGGATGTCTAATTTTAAACATAATTGTTTTTAGCAAATATTCAGGAATTATAAATAAGAAAATAATGCAGCTATACAAAACTCTGGTCCAATAACATATCTTTGGGCTACCAGTGCATAAATTCCTATTTTTCCTTACTGATCAGATCTATTCAGAGTTTCTGTAAATATGAACATATGAAATAGAACTTGAGCAGAATAAAAATTCTTGTATTTTCTCATTGGAAATAAAGCTACACTTATTTTAACTTGCTATTTGTGATTTAAAAGAGTTTCTTTTTTTCAATTAGTGTCTATGAAACCATAAATTACTTAACCAAATATAATTGCAAATCTTATAATCTCTTTTTGACTTTGAAATGTGACAAATGATTTTAGAAAACAAACTAAATTGGAAAAATCCGAATTACTCAGTCTATTGTGACACAGTCCCTATAATGTTCTCAGATAAGCTGGGTTTGCAATTTCTAAATATAAAATGGGAGACATAGCAAATAGCAGCCTTTATTATTATTTAAATTAAACAATCAAGATTTTTATCAATTTCAAATTATTTGACTTAAAATATTGCAGTAATCTGTTTATAATACAGCAAAGCCTCACCACTTTCAGATAATTAATTTTTGTATATAATAATTATACTAAAGCATACTGTCCAAGAATGGCAGTCAGTATTACTGTAGCATCTGGTAATTTTGTAGTATGTATGGACCAATGTCAATCAAAGTCAAGGATGAAAAGGGAAATATTTTATATATTAATAACATATTATTTAAGCAAAGATAGTGACATTTGGTCTTTGGATAATGAAGGTTAGATAGAGGAAATACATTATTTGCTTATATATAAATTATTTCAGGAATGTACATCATAGTGAGGATCACGTAAAAGGATGAGAGCAGGCGCATGCTTTTTTTATTTTTATTTGGGGTTATATATGCCATCCAACTTAATGGTACTGAGGAGGAAGAATAAAAAGAGTCCTGAATAGGATCTTTCTACAATGGAGGAGTGCAAAGCATAAATTAGTCAGGGACAAGAGAGACAGAATAGAACTAACAAAGAAGATGGCACAATGGTTTATATTTTTGCACACCATCACATTTCAGCAGTTATATGAGAGATTCTGACAACTACCTAGAGATATGCATGTAGCATATAGCAGTATCGAAGACAAAACAATGTGACCAGGAGCCTTTTGAACTCTAATTCTATTACTAAAGCAAGTGTGTTCTATCTGCATATATTAATAACAGTAATAACTATCTGCATATGTTTTTTCCAGTGGATCTACTCCCGGTTTAGTGACTGAGGAAGTCATGTATTCCAGAAAGTGCAACTAAAAAATTCTCAGTCTAAGTTTGAAGGGGCTATATAGAACAAACATTTCTCTTGATCTGAGCAGTTCTATGAGCATGCTCTGTGTAATATAAGAAATAAATCATTGCATTAAACTAATGGTTTAATTTATTGCAACATATATTAACCTATCCTCACAATAACAACTAGACAGGCACAAAATTGAATATACTCTTTGATTTATGTTGAACTGAAGATTTGTGAACATTGTACAATCATATGAAATAATTCTATCGATTAGTCTTAGGGTAGACATCTAGAAATAGCTTAGTCTGGTAGCATGGTATACCTCTGTAGAAACTAAGTTATTGCATGTGCTTTGGTATTTATTGTATTTTTATAGTATTTGAATCTGTCAACCATGAGTTAAATAAATCTCAAAAATTGTAGATTGTTAAATATTAAATTTGTAGTGTGAGCATTTAAAAGGTTTAAATTCCATTTTACCTTGCAGGTATTCATCAGTAATATTTAACATTTAAATTATATTACCTTGGGTCAGAGAAAAATTACAGGAATGGAACCATTTACTTTGTCTTGCATACAACTGGCCTGATATTTGGCCGATCAACTCCCAACACTGCATGTATATTCAGGCACCTCCAGGAGTGACTCATGAGCACAGAGCTAGCAGTAGTCCCAAATATTACCAGGAATGGTATATATAGTTATATATATATATATCTGTATATTCATATACATACATTATATCTATTAATTGTATACTATATATGTATATATGATATATGTATTTATATATACCATTTCTGATATATATGTATTTTTCCATTCAAAATATCTAAATTTCATATAAAAGGTCCAGAAAAAAAGCTAAATTTTTATTTTATTTCAAAAAATTTATAGATTTATAAAGTATATTTAAACAGAGTAAAAATTTAGCGGAATATGTATCTCCATTTAGCAGCCAATATTAACATGATTTATATGAATATATTGAAAAGGTAAGCTTCTTATTACATGTTTGTCATATTTAATGTCTCAGCTTGACAGGGAAACAGTGGTGAGTTGAAATATATTTCTGACTGTGTCTACAATGGTGTTTCTAGATAAGATTAACATTTTACTTGGGATATTAAGTATAGCATTTTATCTTTTCCAACATGTATCATTCAATCTGTTGAGGTTTGATGGAACAAATAACAGTGTAGGAACGTTGAATTTCTTCTTTATTCTTATCTACTGAGCTCTCTTTGGCTATCCTTGAATTGAACTTAGATGTTGCATTGGTGCTGGAACTTAACCCACTCACTAGCCTTGGTCTCTAGTTTCCAAATAGTAAATTGTGGCAGTTTACTTCTCAGTCTTCCTACTTGAAAAAACCAGTTCTTATAATACATCTCTTTTTATTTTCTCTGTATCTATGTCTATATAGACATTTGTATGTTTGTATAATTTTACATATAAAATGTGATATAAATAATGTTAGGAAGTTGTGGGACAATATAGTACCATCATATAATTTATCTGTTAAAGATGATGTTGTTACATAAAAGTAGTTTATGTTTGTCACTTGAAAGTGCCTGTAATAGGGGCCGGAGCAATAGCACAGTGGCAGGGCATTTGCCTTGCACGTGGCTGACACAGGCCAACCAGGGATCAATCCGGATTCAATTATTGGCATCCTATTTGGTCCCCTAAGCTTACCAGGAGCGATTTCTGAACACAGAGCCAGGAGTAAATCCCCTGAGCACCACCGGTATGTCCCAAACAAACAAACAAACAAACAAGTACTCTTAACAGACAAATAGGAATCAGGATAGGCAGATATTGTTTTCTTCATGTACTTCTGTTATTTTACCTCTTTTTATAATGAGCATATATTCTTTATGAAAGACAATAGCTAAAGAAATTAAATACTGAAATAATATTTGATAGATGAATTCCATGAATATTCTGGTATAGACTCCAATGCAAAATTTTATCATAAAATGAAGAAAAGTCGACTAGTCAAAATAGGGATCAAAATTGCAAGAGGTCATTTTGCATTTCAGAGATGATTAATAATTTCTAGCCAAAATATCTGTTTTTATGTAGAGGTCAGAGCTGTAAATCTTTAGTTACTAAGGGATGATAACAATGCAAAGTCTTTATGCACTGAGAATTGTTGGTCTGTTTTTAATACTAAGTTCTCAAGCACTTTTTTCTTTTATTTATTTTGAGGGGGCACACCCGGCAGCACACAGGGATTACTCCTGGCTTTGTGCTAAAAATTGCTTCTGGCAGGCTAGGGGGACCATATGGGATGCAGGGGATTAAACCAGGGTTCTTTCTGGATCAGACGCATGAAAGGCAAATGTCCTGTCACAATGCCATCACTCTGGCCCCTCAACCACTTTCTTCCTAAAATATAAGGACAGAATAGTAAATAAGAAACAGGGTTTGATGGTTTGTAGCAAGTGTTTGTCAACTACTACATCTGAGTATACAAATAAATCTGAGTTTACAAATAATATCACTTGCAGAGCATTGATTAAGAAAATAAATAAGGAAACATAGGTAGCATAAAATAACCATCAGACAGTACAATCTGACCTACTGAAGTCTTCTGGAGGTTGGAATCATCCAGTATATATATATATATACATATATATACATATATATATATATATATACCATAGCTATCTTGTTGTTACATTACTGCCAAATATCCATTTTCTTTATTACACTATTCTGAAAAATTAAGATTTGCATGGACATTGACATATTTATACAGTAATGTCAAAGAGCAAATAGTCTACAAAAGTTCTTTTCAATATTGTAAACAGGGACTGGAAGGTGGTATAGCAATTAAAGCATTGCTTAGTATAGACCTGGCCTAGATCAGTTCTGGTAATGATCCTGAAAACATGACATAGTCCTGAAAACATTGCTGAGTACATCCCTAGAAGACTCTGATCAGCAGTGGGTATGAGTCTGGAATACCCCAGCATCTGCAGATGTGGCCCATGTAATCCTTGGCACTGTCACACCTGAAAAGCAACAGTTTCTTAGGTTTTTGCATTGACCTGCCAATACTGAAGGATGAGAATTACAATTTTAAGGAGCCTCCTGGCTTTGCAAGCATCACTCAGGAACCCCCTCAACCCCACAAGTTGCAATAAAAACAAGAGATTTGATAAGGCAAGAAAAGTGGGCCACGTCTTAAATTTCTTTTTAAGTCTTTCTCTTTCGTCTTTTTAGTTTTCTAGTCACAGCATTGTAGGGGGGGCAGGGTTAACTACCTCATATGAAGCCACTTGCTTAAATCAAAGAAATTTCTTAATCAGAATAGGTCTCCTAGTACTCAGATGCAGCAATCCCGGGGGCCTTCTCAAAATGTGTATTTTACAGTCAATCATTTCTCCATGCTGTCATATGACCTAATGCCCTGATTGTCTCTGTCTGGGACAGTGATCCATTTCTAATGTTTGAAGCTACAGTTTTTGAACTCATAAACTGTAAACGGTATTAAATAAACTGCCTTCTGATTGATGAGTGCTGCTCTCCTAGGCTAATTTCTCATCTAAACAGTGATATGAAAATTCTTGCTAAAGGGTTGGTGACAGGACTAAACGGGGGTAATAGCAGACTTAATCAAGAAAGACAAATGGGATTCATTAACAACTGGCACTCAGCAGACAATCTTCAGAGACTTCTCAGTACAATCTCATTGGTCCAATCGAAAATAATTGCGTGCTACTTTTATCACGGAATGCAGAACAAGCCCAGTGAAAAATTCTATTGCTGATATTAAGTAGAATTCAGATTTAGATTGAATTTTGTTTCAGACAGCCCCACTTAGGATGGAAAAGAAGAAGAAAAAAAAAAAACACCCAAACTCCAAGTCCTCCTGCATTGACATGAAGGGAAATATGAGAAGAGAATGGTGCCTAAGTTGCTGTCGGTGGGGGAAAGTAATTTATGCTATTTCTGAAGTTGCCCCACAGTATTTCCCCACATCATCTTTCGTTTTTTATTTCCCTCGTGTGTCAGTCAAAAGTAGAGAATTTAGAAAACCCAATACACTATAAGGAAGGAACCTCAGAAAGAAAAAAAAAAGTGAGTTAGGCTTGAGAACAATAGAATTAGTATTAGGAAAAATATGTTTTGCTTGTACTTGTTGACATTGGCAATTGCAGATTTATCTTTTGCTGGCATATAATTTTATTTTGGTAGAAGAAACTAATTATATGACTTTCATCTTGCTGATTGATGATAGTGTCTTGATTTTTTAATTCTGTGGTTTTTGGACTTGTGTATTTTGAATGTAAAGAGTGTACTTCCGATTGGGCTGTGAGTTCTACATTCTCAGTTCTGCAGAGATAACTAATATTTGCCACATGCTTACATTTGTCGTTTACTATATATTCCTTCTAAAGTATGAGGTATAAACCGGCTTTACAGAGAGGAAATGTGATGATGCACAAAGCCAACTGATATCTTATTTTCAGTTTTCTTCATCTTTAGCATTAAGGTTTTAGGGCAGGAGAGATAATATCAGAAGACAGGGTTTTCTGCCTCACTTGACACCAATTTGGATTTGATCTCCAGCAATACATAAGGTCTCCTAAGTGTCACTCGCAGTATTTTCTTTGAGATCCAGGCACACCACAGTGCTCTTGAGCACCCTAGTGTGTAGTCATTTTTTTTTAATTTTACAATTGCCTCAAACCCCTATCTAGCCAGATTGAAAGGAAATATATATTGCAGACTAAAACAATTCACTGCTATGCATTCTTTCTTTCTCATCTGACCAGAGATGCACCACTCAGAAGACCTCAACTATGGCAAGTGACACTCCAGAATTCTTCAGTTTTCACCAATTTAATTCATGTCAGTGTCTTCTCTAAGCGATCCTTTTCCTAAAAGTTTAATCTTGGCAAGTCCAAGGAACTGACTTCAGACTTCATTATAAACAGGTTTTGGTAATAGAAAATCCAACCTCTGCCTTGATACTCACCAAGATAACTATTGGGAATGCCCTAAGTTGACCCCTACAGTCTCCTATTGCGGTCACATACTACTTATCACTAAACTTAGTGCATAATTCATTTTTTCTTTTATTCTATTTTGCTTTGTTTTTCATATGCTGGGCCTTTCTAAACTTGTCCTCTATACTAGCTGCTTAGATTTAATCATATCTATATCTGATCTTGTAGAAATGAACCTAAACACCAATGTGTTTTATTTTAGAATTTGATGTCAGTTGTTTCTAAACTTCAGAAAGTTAATTAATGGATACTGGCTGCTTATCTCTGTTATAATATATTATGCTGTTGTCTCTCTTGGGAAGTCAAACAATCTTTAAGCTGCATTAAAGCCAGTAAAAGATGACAATAATAACTATATTTTTTTGGAATTTGAAAGAACTGCATTTACAGATATATTTTATTCAATTCAAGCAGTTTCAAAATTATGGTGAATCCACCTCTATTCTCTATCTTATTTATTTTTTATGCTTATAGTCAATATATTATTCTAGATATGCCACTGTAAGGGTATTATAATAACTCTATACTTGGTGATGAATATTTTCATTTGGAGAACATTATCTGTACTTGGTACAATGACTGTTTAGCTGCTTCAGAGGAGGCTTCTCTTACTGTCATTTCTCCTCCAATATATATCTACTTTTTCTGCAAACTTTATTGCCCAGTGGTTTTATCATTTTTTCAAATTGCTATCAACTACTCTAGATAAACATATAATCTCAGTAAGTTCAGGAGCAATTATGTACTTGTCTGAACAATATATTTTTCAAGCCAATAGACATGTACAAAACATAAGTATAAAAACTCAGTAAAAACCATTAGCCAGTGATGATCAAAATTTCAACAAGTTTTACTCGTGGCTCCCTTTTGACCAGATGGCTTTCACCAAGTCATTCCTAATTAGAATCTACAGATTTACTCCAACTCTGGGCACACATCAAATTACTGAGTGAGTGACATAGATCAATCTTAAGTTGACTCTCTCCAAGATCTCTGTGTTTTCACCTGTCTTCCCTCTCACATAGTGCCTACTTCTGAGACTTTCCAGGAGCTACATTATGAGACATTTGTTAGAGTGGAAAATCTTCCGATATGATTCTAGCAGGGAGTAGATAATAAAATCCTTGAAATTTTCAGCAAAATAGGTGATAGCATATCTTTGTCATTTAGCTACCTAAGGCAACAGGAACCCTTACCTCTCAACTTATTTTTCCCAGGATCCATAATAATGAGTAACCTGAGTGAAGAATCATAACTTCGAGAGGAAATTGCCAAACATCTGTCAGCACCTATGGATGCTGAGTTATTCCCCTAAAGTATTTTTTCAGGTCTTGAAGAGTGATATGAGAGATTCTTCCTGCATTGACTCTGGCCCCTGAACTTTTGGAAGGGACAGTCTCAAGAAGGCAAAGAATTTCATTCCCTCTAGCTAAGGTTTAGCAGATGAAAGCCACCAAGCAAAGGTTTGAAAAATTCACCTAAAGCGATAGAAACAAAGGACAGATGTTAATTGAAGCAGAACTTGTGTTTCTAGCAAAAGTCATTCAGAAAAGAAGATAGCCTCACTATCTTCTCACTATCACAGGGGAAATTATGTATATATAAAATGTAATTTATATATACAACATACATTGTATATAGCTATATTTCTACATTAATAACTAATTTTATTTTTAAAAAGGATGGTACAGCATAGCTGTGGGCAGTGCTAATTATTTACCTCATATTGTAGAAAATTTTGGTTTTATGATGCATTATAAGTGATGATTGATATTATCTAAAACATTATTTTGTATACTGTATTTGATCTATAAAATTGTTCCTATGGCGAATCATAGGAAGTTCAAGTTAACAGCTTTTGAGTATGTGTATTTTCTAAACACAAATATTCTATTTTAATGATTAAAATCTAATATAAAAACTGAAGAAATGAGTGAATATTGCAAAAATGATGTCTATAGCCCAAATTGAAATGATAATTAATGATGTGGCTTAAAACATTTAGAATTGTCATTAATAAAAATCTACAGATAATTAATGTGAGATAAGATAGTTAAGTTGAATTCTCTGTAGTTTAGGAATAAGTCTTTGTTTTAAATTGAACATAAATAATGTATAGAATCTGATATTGTTAGTTTATTACTTTTTTTTACTTTTGGTTTTAGGGGCATATTTGTTGGTGTTTAAGGGTTGCTCCTGGCTCTCCACTCAGGTATTACTGCTGGTAGGTTTGGGGAAACAATATATAAAGCCAGGAATTGAACTCAGATCGGCTTTGTGGCAGGCAAATGCCCACCATTTATGCTATTTCTCTGGAACCTGAGATTATTTGAAAAGCCAAATGTAAACTGCAATGTTAAGCTGGGATTACTTTTTCCCCTGTGGTATTTTTTTCTATGTATAACATATTTTGCTTTAATAGATTAATACTTAATAAAAGTTCTGGAGTTTAACTCACATTTTTGCCATAATTTTTTCATATATAAAGGGATTTCTAATTGTGGATCATCCTTCTGAAGATGATTTCTATTAATATATGTAGGTATTTTATTCCACCAAATCCTCAGCTTCTGTGAACTCAAGCAGTGAATGTTTCTTGTCCTTTATGGATTTGGCCCCAGCATAAAGCACCGTGTCTTGCATATTATGGACACAGAGGGAAAATAGTGGCTGAATTGAACTATGGCAAATCAAATATTTAAAACCATTTAATATTTTCTTTCCTAGCCTTTGGGTAACAACCAAAAAAGATATATTCAGCCTATTATAGTATCAGTGTAAGAGTGTAACATAGATCAATAGTAGAACTAATGATTACAACCAATAAAAAGTAACATCTAAACTTTTTACATAATTTCTGAATCTGTTTAATTGCCTTTGGAAAGTTGACAATCGAATTTTAAGATCTGATCTTTCAGCATGACAATTCCTGGGTAGATAGGCAACTAAAACTTCTAATAATAACTTTGTCATTAGGAAATAGAGAAAGACATTGAAATCAGGTACCAGGAGGACAAAGCCAAGATGGTGACTGTGGCTGCAAAGAAGCAAGCAAAGATGTGTAGAAAGCATCATTTTGGGACTGAAGTGATAATTCAGCAGTAGAACATATCAAACCCTGGTTTGATACCCAGCATCCCATATGATCCCCCAATCCTACTAGGAACAATTTCTAAGCTCAGAGCCAGGAGTAACCCCTGAGAGCCACTGGGGTAGTTCCAAAACACCTAAATAAATAAAAAAAGCATTTTGTAGAAAACAAAATGTAGGACTTATTTGAAATCTGATTCTTTGACTTGTTATCTGACCTTAGAAAAATTATTTAAAACTTTAATGGAGATATAGCAGCTACACATCAATTTAATTGTCAGGATTAAATAAGATGACATAAATAGTCTAGCTTTTCTAGCACACTGTAAGGCTCATTAATATTATACACTGTTATTACCCATTCTATAAACTGTATTATATAAAGGAAAAAGAATTGTTTTTGTGCATGTTTTCTCAACTGGACTGTAGAGTGATTCTTTTAAACCAGCATTCCAAATGTGGAGAGAGTAGACAATTTCTCAAATACAAGTTTTAAGGTAGAGAAAGATAAATAATCTTTCTGAAGGGAATTTGGATTCTTTTTCATTTGATAATACTGAAACACAATAAATAGTGCCAAGAAGACCTTTGATGGTCACATTTAGTGATACTGAGGGTTTACTCCTGGATCTGCATTTAGAAATTATTCTACTGACAGTGCTCAGTAGAATCATATGTGATGCTCAGGATTAAATTTGGGTTATCTGCAAACAAGGCCAGCAAGCCCCCTACCCACTGTATTATTGTTTAGTCCCTGAGACTTAGTTCTTAAAAGCAAACAACATCTGTTAGAATGGCAGTGAAGCCATAACATAAATGTGATAAAGAACAGGGAAAGATACAACTATTAGATACACTTTTTCCTATTCCTGCTAATATAGGTGGTCATATTGTAACACCAATCAAAAAGTGTACAGATAGGAGGGCATTTTACAGAAGGGATTGGCTGCAGTGTCCTTAGTCAGGCTAGGTTCAGAAAGAAAATCTACAAGAATACTTCATTGTGGTAAATGTTCAAAGACAGTCAAGTTTGGGCTACTTCATTATCAATGGAATTTGAGAATTGTCGTTTGAGAATTAGAGCTTTTTAGTGATAAGCCTAAGGAAAAATGCAGTGAGGAAAAAAGACTTTAAAAAGAGACATCTGACTACGAGGATAGATTAGATTGAGACCCACAATACACATGCGTACACGCTTGCCTGGGAAAAGGCAGATTCTAAAAGGATTTGCAAATTGGGCAGAGATGTGCTGTCAGAGATTTCTGAGTTATGTCCCTCCCTTCAAGACTAGCCTCTATAGAATTTGCCCCCATAAACAAGTACCTATTGATTCAGATACTTCTTACTTGGTACATGAATGACAGGTATCACACCCTTTCAGCTTCGCCTGAGCTAATATCTGGCATTGTATCATTTCCTTCTATTCTCAATTTTCCATTGTCAAATCATCCATTAAATTGGATTGAGCTTGCCTAAGCGAGCCTGTCTTGGAGTGTTCAAGGGAGATTACTTTGAAAGGAACAAGACCTTGGCTGTCAGGCAGGTTAGCACAAGCTCTCAAAGCTTTGCTTCTCACCTCACAGAAGTGGACGACATGGTAGAATGCTCCAGTCACCTAGCATACTACCTTTCTCAAGGCCTTCTCTCCCTTGGCTCCAAATCTGTGATTATGGTTTATCCTAGCACCAAGATTCTGTTTGTTTTAAAGGAGAGGAAAATAGGGCAAGGGATGAAATAAAGAGCAGGAATTGCTAGCAGTTTTTTGATACTTTATGTTTAAATCTGACTTCATGACCTGCTGAGATCATTTCCCCAAAAGGTATAAGGTAACATGAGGAAACATTTAAACTATGAAAACCCAACTGTCAGAAACCATTTATTTAAAAATTAGAAGAGAAAAGTTGCACCTAAGAAATCCGAAATACCTGCTGACATTTTAGAGATGATAGGAACACCTATTTCTTACACTGATCACATTCCAGAAGAAAGTGTCTCTTCATCCCAAGGCATGATAGTTGTATTGTGTTGCCACTAAACATGAAAAGAGTTCTGACTTTTGTAAAATGGGGAGTGGGAACTTTTAATCTCGATTCTGGATGATGTTCTATATGGGTGACATGAATTGTTACATTTTAGATAGCTCATAACTAACAAGAAATGACTGTTGGGATAATGATGATAGTTTAGGCAGAATGTCTCTAAATACAGACACACTTTATCTCTGTATTTGAAAATATTATTTGTAAATTCATCTGGATTATTTCATTTTTGCATGTGGTCTATAAAATTGAAGTGGTGATGATGAGTTTCTTTTGCTTCAAGTCAAATAGAAAATTCTTAGGAATCACAATATGCTATCGTTTTTACATTTGGTTGGCCGTTTTTATAGATGGCTTTTACAATTTTTTCTTTAAGCTAACTGTATATTGAATGTCCTAAACACCCATTTTATTATAATTGAGTTAATCTGTACATTATTTTCCACATTGCCTTTGTTTATAATACCTCTCATTTGATTTTTAATGAGTCTCTATTGATAGTCTTGCTTCTTAAAATCTCAATCTGATCAACATGGTCAGTTTTCACTTTTCCCAAATAAAACTGATCATGTTATTTTTCTATTTAAAATCCTTTAGGAGAGCTGGAGCTATCAAATAGCATGTAGGATTCTTTCCTTTTGTGCATCCAACTTGAATTCAATACTCTGGAATCCCATACAGTATCCTGAGCACTGCTATAAATAATTTCTTAGTACAGAGCCAGGAGTAACCCCTGAGCATCACTGGGTATGACCCCAAAACAAAACAAGCAAAATAAAAAGGAAAACAAACCCTTAATCCGTTATCAACATGTTATTTATTGCATACTATATTAGAGTCCCTTAAGAACTTCCATGCATTGGTCAAGTCAACTCTAAGATTTTCTAAATAGACTTCATAACATGCTACATGCACTTTGTAAATCTCTCATTAAGGTTTTATTGTATCAACTTTTTGGCTTCTAAGGAATACTGAACTCCTGTTTTGTTTACATTTCTTACTCTTCCTAAAAGTTTGTATTGAAATACAATTTTTGATCTACTAAACTTACTTTGTTGTTGCCTTTTCCCTAAAAATGACCTCTTATATTGCAGTTAGCTTCATGGCTTGCTAAATTACATGAATTCATTTCTTCACACATGCATGCATCCGTGCATACACTCATTGACTTAACAGGTGTCAAACACTGTACAAGGCATTGAGGATAAAATAGTAATGGTTGTACCTTGCTCAAAGTTGAATTTTTTGCACCATAGTAGAGAATATATATGTGTTATATTAAAGATATTTCAAGAGAAAGTAACATACAAATTGGCAACTGAAGAATAAAGCAGATGGATGAGTGAAGAAGGGTGATATAGTATGTTAAAGTAGAAGGAAATAACTTTTCAAACAGCAGAAACTGTGCCTGGGAGTTTAATTAGTCTAGAGAACTAACGTGAAAGAGATAGGATTTCATTCTGAGATTAACAGTTTTGAACCTATAAAGCATAAGAAATAGTAAATGATTTGAATTTCATAAAAATACTCTAATTTTGAATGATTATTTTGAGACTGGTAAAACTGGGATTTCTAATACCAGATTAGTATAATCACTGTGAAGACCACTAACACAGATCTTCACTGGAAACATGGCAATCTTGATGACAAGAGATGTTTGGATTTTACAGATAATATATTATATATTATTATAACATTAAAATATTGTTATAACATTAAAATATAATATTATATCATTGAAATATAATATTCTATATTATCATAAAATAAAGTATATTATTATCACATTATTTATAATATAATGTAGAATGTTGAAAAATAGAAACTAAAAATAATAAAACCTATGATAATTAACACTGTAGTACTTTTATGTACAAAGAAACATTGAACTGCTTTATATATACCTTCTTATTTAATTTTGGAATAGAATGTGAAGCAGATGCGATTATAATTCCAATATTCAGATGATTCAGTGGCTAATTAAACTTAGCCACTGAGGGCTTACATTACTTATTGGGGTTACAGAGTCAGAAAGTGAAACTGAAATGCAGTCTTATTAAGTTTACCAATGGAACCTACCCTCCTCTTTTATTTCCTTTTATTTAAACACCATGGTGACAAAGTTCATGATTAAGTTTCAGTATTACAACATGCACTACCGTTACTCATGAACTATATTCTTAATCCCTATGCTATTAAGAAAAGCAATTATAGTACCTGCCTGGGTCAGAAGACCCTACCTCTCTTTTGGTATACATTATTTACATGAATTATTAGAATCTATAAATAAATGCAGAACATTTCTTTCTTTGTCTTGTATTGAATACATATCCTGCTTGTGCTTGGGATCACTCTTGGAATGCTCAAGGATCTATAGGATACTGGAAATTGAACTGCTTGTATGCAAAATATGTTCCCTAGTTCCCTTAATTATCTTGATAATCCATGACAATTTTGTTTGTTCTGTTTTGTTTTGAGGGGTTAGGTGGGAAGGGACTGTGGTGAATGTTATTTGGCAAAACTCTATTTGTGCCTAGCTTCCTTTTTTTTTTTTTTAGAAAAGTTTGACTGCTGATAAAACCAAAATTACATTGGCCTAGAAATGAGTGATTATGTGGTTTCAAGGAACAAGCCTTAATTTACATGAACTTTATAATGATGATTTCATACATCAGGAACTCAATAGCCAAGAAATACAACTGAACCTAGAATGAAAATTAAGAAAAGTTTTCCATTTTTTTTTCTTTTTCATTTTTTTTATTTTGATCATAGTGGCTTACATATTGTTGACAATGATATTTTAGGTACATATTTACATAAAATCAGGGGGGATTCCCATCACCAAATTGTCCTCCCTACACCTCCGTTTTTGTCCTACCACCCATATCCTCTTCCCTCACCCCCAGGGTAGCTAGGATATGTGGTCTCCTCTGTATCTAGCCTACTGCATAGTAGTCTTGCACCTGTTTGGTCCTGGTGTCTCCCTTGTTTCTCCCTCTAATTGGGGGGGCAGGACTAGCTAGTTCAAGTTACGTGGTTTTGTTTGAAGGAGAGAAAAGTAATAAACTGGGGTAAAAGTCTAATACGCCGAAAATAAGCGGAATTCTTCCAGAGGCTCTCAACATCGGTTTGAGAAACGAAGGAGAGAAAAAAGGTGAAATATTCCACCAGTACAAAAAGAAGTGTCAAATATCCCGTGAGGACTCCAACAATAAACACAAGCACCAAAAAAAAAAAAAAAACGCAAAAAGAAACACACAACAAAACAAAACAAGCAAACAAACAAACAAAAAAATGCCATGGTCTTGATATAAGAAACATGGCATAGCATACAAAGGAAGAACAGAAAGGAAGAGAAAGAATAAGTATAACTGGGGACAACTTCAATTATCACACCCAAACAGAGAAATTGACCAAAAATAGATAGGTAAGTAAAAAAAAATAATAATAAATGAAAATAAAATAATATATATATAAAAAATAAATAATGTTTTGTGCTTTTTGTTTTTTTCCCTCCTGCCCCGGCAGAGTAAATATTGGGGTCATTCGAAAAGGAATTCACTTGGCCTAAGAAATATGGGGTTTCTCCGCCCTTGGAGTGTATTGTCATGGGATCAACTATAGACTCTGTTCAGGATCATTTACTCTCCCGGTGGTGCTTTTGTGGTGTTTGTAAGACCTCTGTTCTGTCCTGGGTGATACAATCAGGCCTCTGTGTCTAGGGATCTCAGTATCTGCACAGATCCTGCGGTGGGAGTTATGATGAAGTCAGTCTTTGTGGTTCTAGAAGTTCTGTTCCATCAGTGTCATTTTAATTCATCTTCTGTGGTTGGTGATCTTGGTCTTTGCACTGAAGCTAGGATGGCACCTAGGACAGTGTCTTTCTTTGTGCTTCCAGATGCCTCATTCCGTTACAATGGTCTCTGCCAGACCTTTAGAGCTAGGGATCATGTTCATTGTGCAGATCGTAGTTCACACCCTAGGTTAGGGCTTTTTTATTGGTCCCAGGCTGTATACAGTCTGGTCATGGTTCTAGCAGCAGTCATCTGTAACTCGCGATCTTGGCTTTTGGGCCTTCCAAAGGATGACAAGTCTTCTGATTTTGTCTTGTCGTTAGCTAGAAAGGTAGGATAACCTTCACTTAGGTCAAGTTGTTCCCATTTTCTTCGTTGTCAGGATGTCATATTAGAGCTGGCATTTGTTGGTGACCTCGCAGTATTGCGGCTGTCCCGGATGGGATTTGTTTCCTGTAGCAGTTGTGAAGAACTGTGCTGTTCCTGTGTCTGGGATCCAGGGTTCAAGGTTGGATTGATGGTATCTAAACACCTGAGGTCTAAGTTAATTCCACATGACATATTTTCAAGGTAGGAGATATCCCTCTATTGTAAACAACTATGAGTTCCTATCTCTAATAAATAAGAGCTCTCCTTTTATATATATATATATATATATATATATATATATATATTGCAATATATATATATATTGCAATATATGTATATTGCAATATATATATATTGCAATATATATATATATTGCAGGGGGAAATGGTGCTACCTTATATTGTTGGTGCATTTGGGGGTGGTCAAAAGGGGAAAACAGAAACAGGTTACATACCCCCAAAAAAAATAAATGGAAAAAAAATAGGTAACAAAAATGTATGTGCTTACATATGTATATGTAGGCCAGATTTTTTTTAAATGAGGTAGCAAAGTATTTAAAGGGCCAAAGTGATGCATATGACTATCTTACATTTGGGGAAAAGCAGGTAAAGAGGTGGTGTGATACAGTTCTTATGCTTATGTTGGAAATACAGGTTTTCCCATTGTCTTTTGGGTTTTTCTTGTGGTGTGTGGGTCCCCAGGCGTCTTTCCATCCCATCCCCAGATCTTCTTCAGAGTGGCAAAAGATTTGCGGCGGGGAGGTCCTGGAAGGGTTCTTGCATTGAGGATACTTTTAGACCTAAGTCCGGTTTCAGGTAACAGTCCACGTTAGGGGGAGTTGGTGGGGAGGGCCGCGCAGCATGGATCCGCAGGGGAGTTGGCTGCCTTTTCTTGCAGGAGACGAGGTGTGGGTGTCCTCTCGACTGGGTGCTGGGTAGTGGTTCATTGGGGTAGGAGGTCAATCTTGATGCCTAATAGATTAAGGACTGAGGGTGGAGAGTTTTAATATGGCGGGAGGTCTGTATGGGATTGAGGGGTGAAGGGATAGTTGGATTTCCAAAGGGGGAAAAGGGGAAGGTATATGGAAGGGGTAGGAAGGGAGAAAAGAGAAAATACTTTAGAAAGAAAGGGAGAAGAGAAAAGGAAAAAAGTAAAGAGAAGAGTAGAAAAGAGAGAGAAAAAGAAAAAAAAGAAGAGATAAAAAAGAAGATAAAAAATAAAAAAGAAAGTAGTGAGAAGAGAGGAGAGAATAGCAGGGGAATGCTAGTTTGCTTGAATGTGTTCACAGAATAGAGCGTGTAGTTTAAGTCTGTACGTCTCAGTTACTGCTTCGGTGGTCTGACTGGTCACGTGCTTCAGTTCCTAAAAGAAGGTGTAACCTAGAGATAAAGTGTATGTTAAAGAGTTTTCTCGGGGCCATCTCATAGTGCAAGCTAGGTATGGTATCTCGTGTGGTATCCTGCGCTGCCATCTTAGTTTATCCTCCATTTGTATTCAAGGATGCCTGTGGATATAAAAGCTGAGAGGTTATTTTAACTATTATAAGATAAAGACATTAAAACGTAGTGTTATGGGATGATTCCATTGCAGACAGTGATTTCACGTGGTGTTTTTACCTGTATTCCTGAATACTATCTCTAAGTGATTGTTGTGGGCCTTTGTCGTGGAAGGTTGATTACATACCTGTTCTCTCTACGGTGCAGTTTTTGGTGTTGCTGCTTTCTTTGTGGAATAATGTGTATTCAAGCGTTTGCGTTGTTCCTTTTTCAAGTACTTTGGGCACTGCTCCTGAGTATATGTTGACTATTGCAGTGTTTAGAGTTTCTACCCTGTTAAACCGTGTTATTTGATTGTTGAGTATCAGTTGTGTATAAGATGTGTGTTCTGGGTGCTTCAGAATAGTGCTACCATTCTGTGTTTCTCTTTTGTCTTCTGACTTACTTTGTTTAATATAATATGATCTAGGTCCATCTATGTTGCTGCAAAGTCTGTGATTGTATCATTTCTGACTGCCATGTAATATTCCATTGTGTATATATACCACATCTTAATGATCCATTCATCTGTTGTTGGACATCGAGGTTGGTTCCAAGACTTGGCTATTACACTGAGTGCTGCGATAAATAGTGGGGTGCACATATATTTTGGAATGAATGTCCTTCCCACTTGGGGGTATATACCTAGGAGAGCAATTGCTGGGTCAAATGGCAGCTCAATTCTGAGTTTTTTGAGTACTCTCCAGACTGTTCTCCATAGGTGTTGGACAAGGGGGCATTCCCACCAGCAGTGTATGAGAGTTCCTTTCATACCGCATCCCCGCCAACAGAGATTGTTCCCATTATTTTTAATGTGAGCCATCCTCACTGGTGTCAGGTGGTATCTCATTGTTGTCTTGATTTGGATCTCTCTGATGATGAGTGAAGGTGAGCATGTTTTCATGTGTTTGTTGGCCATCCTTTTTTGTCTTCCTCAGAGAAGTGTCTATTCATTTCATATCCCCATTTTTTATGGCTTTATTTGGTTTTGGGGGGCTCAGCTTTCTGAGTGCTTTGTATGTTCTAGATATCAGCCCTTTATCTGATATGTCAAGTGAAAAGATTTTTTCCCATTCTGTTAACTGTCTTCTTGCGTTAAGTAGGGTTTCTTTTGCCATGCAGAAGCTTTTTAGTTTGATGTAGTCCCATTTGTTTATGTTTGTTGCTAAAGTTCTTGCCAATGGTGCTCCATTCTGGAAGACCTTTTTGATATATAGGTCTTCGAGTGTTCTGCCTATTTTATTCTCAATAAACTTTATAGATTCGGGTCTGATTTCAAGGTCTTTTATCCATTTTGAGTTGACTTTTGTATAAGGGGTGAGGTATGGGTTGATTTCACTTTTGTACATGTGGTTTTCCAGTTGTACCAACACCATTTGTTGAATAGACTTTCTTTGTTCCATTTCAGGTTCTTGCCTCTTTTATCAAATATTAGTTGGCTGTATATCTGGGGGTTTATGTCAGGGAATTCTGTTCTGACCCACTGGTCTGAGGTCCTGTCTCTGTTCCAGTACCATGCTGTTTTGATTACTATGGCTTTATACTATAGTTTCAAGTTAGGTAAGGAGATGCCACCCAGCTTCTTGTTTTTCAGTATTTGTTTGGCTATCCTGGGTCTTTTGTGGTTCCAGATGAATTTTGTGATTGATTGTTCTATTTCTTTAAAGAATGGTGTCTGGATTTGGATAGGGATTGCATTAAATCTATATAGAAGTTTGGGTAGGATAGTCATTTTGACTATGTTAATTCTACCTATCCATGAGCATGGGATGTTCTTCCATTTCTTTAGATCATCTTCAATTTCTTTCTGAAGTGTTTTGAAGTTTCCCTGGTATAGGTCTTTCACTTCCCTTGTAAGGTTGATTCCTAGGTACCTGATATTTTTTGATACTATTTTAAATGGAATTGTATTTTTAATCTCTCTCTCCTCGACTTCGTGATTTGTATATAGAAACGCTACTGTCTTTTGTGTGTTGACTTTGTATCCAGCCACTTTGTTGTATTGGTTAATTGTTTCTAGGAGTTTTACTGTGGACTGTTTAGGGTTTTCAATGTAAATCATCATATCATCTGCAAATAGAGATAGTTTGTGTTCCTCTTTCCCAATTTGGATTCCTTTGATTCCCTTCTCTTGTCAGATTGCTATTGCTAGGACTTCTAAGGTTATATTGAATAAGAGTGGAGAGAGTGGACAGCCTTGCCTAGTTCCTGACCTTAGTGGGAATACTTCTAGTTTCTCACCATTAAGTATAATGTTGGCTGTTGGCTTTTCATAGATAGCTGTAACTATCTTGAGGAAGGTTCCTTCTAAGCCTATTTTACTGAGTGTCATTAACATGAAAGGGTGTTGGATTTTGTCAAATGCCTTCTCTGCATTGATCATGTGGTTTTTATCTTTCTTGTTGTTGATGTGATGTATAATGTTGATTGATTTGCGTATGTTGAACCAACCTTGCATTCCTGGTATAAATCCCACCTGGTCATGATGTATTATCTTTTTGATAAAGTGCTGAATTCGGTTTGCTAAGATTTTGTTGAGTATCTTTGCGTCTATGTTCATTAGTGAGATTGGTCTGTAGTTTTCTTTCTTGGTGATGTCTTTGCCATCTTTGGGAATGAGTGTGATATTTGCCTCATAGAAGGAGTTAGGGAGGATTCCTGTTTTTTTCTATGGTTTGGAAGAGCCTATGGAAAAGTGGTAGTAAGTCTTCTTGGAAAGCTTGATAGAATTCACCTGTAAATCCATCTGGACCTGGGCTTTTGTTCTTAGGGAGTTTTTTAATTACATCTTCAATTTCCTCTGAGGTGATTGGTCTGTTTAGGCTTTCTAGATCTTCCGTTTCCAGTCTTGGAAGAGGGTTTTTTTCCAAGAATCTGTCGATATCTTCTGGGTTCTCTAGCCTAGTGGAGTATAGTTGTTCATAATATGATCTCATGATATGTTGTATTTCTTGGGGTTCTGTTGTAATCTCTCCCCTTTCATTAGTGATCCTATTGATTTGGGTGTTTTCCCTCTTTTTTTTGGTGAGTCTTGCCAATGGTTTGTCTATCTTGTTTATTTTTTCAAAAAACCAACTTCTGGTCTCATTGATTTTTTGTATTGATTTATTAGTTTCTATGTTGTTTATTTCTGCTCTGGTTTTTATTATTTCTTGCCGTCTGGTTGTGGTTGGATTTCTCTGTTGCTGTTGTTCCAATTCTTTGAGGTGATATTTTAAGCTGTTGGTTTTGTTATTTTCCTGTTTCTTGACATAGGCCTGTATTGCTATGAGTTTCCCCCTAATTACTGCTTTTGCTGTGTCCCACAGATTTTGACATGTTGTCTCTTCGTTGTCATTTGTCTCAAGGAATCTTTTTATTTCTTCCTTGAGTTGTTCTTTGATCCAGCTGTTGTTGAGCAGCATGTTGTTTAATCTCCAGGTATTAGTTTTTCTCCATTGCTTCTTCTTGACGTCAATTTTGAGTTCTGTTGCATAGTGATCTGAAAGGGTGCTTCTAATGATCCTTACCTTTGTGGTCTTATATAGGTTGGCTTTGTATCCTAAGACATGGTCTATTCTGGAGAAGGTTCCATGTGGGCTTGAGAAGAATGTGCATTCTGCTTTCTGGGGATGTAGGGCTCTATATATGTCTATTAGCCCCAAATCTTCTAATTTTTCATTTAGAGCTGTTATTTCTTTGCTATTTTTCTGTTTGGTGGATCTGTCCAGTGGAGATAGTGGAGTATTGAGGTCCCCTACTACTATCACATTTCCCTTCATGTGTTTCTCCAGGTTTACGAGCAGTTGCCTCACAAATGTTGCTGACTCTACATTAGGTGCATAGATATATTGACCAGGGTTAGTGTTTCTTGACCTAATGTTCCCCTGATCAGTAAGTAGTGACCCTCTTTGTCTCTGATCACTTTCTTGATTTTGAATGCAATTTGGTCTGATATAAGAATGGCTGTCCCTGCTCTTTTTTGTTTTCCATTGGCCTGAATAATTACTTTCCATCCTTTTATTCTAAGCCTGTGCTTATCCTGTAGTTGTAGGTGTGTTTCTTGCAGACAGCAGAAGTCTGGTTTATTTTTTCTAATCCAGTTCTCTACTATGTGTCTTTTAATTGGAGAGTTTAGACCATTAACATTTAGGGAGATTATTGAGAGAGATGACTGTTGTGCAGTTGTGTTGTGTAGGGTGGTTTTTGTTACAATCGGGGGTTTGGATTGTGTAATTCATCTCTGAGCAGGTCATTTAGGATTGGTTTAGTTTGCACAAATAGTTCAAGCTCGTTCTTGTTTGAGAATGTTTTTAGTCTATCCTCCCATATGAATGATAATTTTGCTGGGTATTGGACCCTAGGTTGGAAGTTTCTTTCATTCAGTCGTTTAAATATGTCATTCCACTGTCGTCTTGCTTGAATTATTTCGAATGGGAGATCTGGTTTGATTCTTATGTCCCTACCTTTGTACTTGAGATTGTTTTCTCTCTTATTGCTTTAAGGAGTTCCTCTTTCTCTTTATTTTTTGCCATTTGGATTACTATATATCTTGGAGTTGTTTTATTAGGGTCTATTTTATTAGGGACTCTTTTCACTTCCTGGATTGGCATTGAGGTTTCTTTCCAGAGGGAGGGAAAGTTCTCTGCTATTATCTCTCTGACTACTTGTTCTTCCCCTTTCCCTATTTCCTCCCCTTCTGGTATACCCACAATTCTTAGATTGTTTCTTTTGTCCTTGTTCATTAGATACTGGACTTTTCCTTCCAGTTCTTTGCCTTTTATTTCTTTGTTGGTTTCTTGATCATTTTTTGTTTGCAGTTTTCCTTCGAGTTCTTCAATGTGTCTCTCCAACTCTGTGTTTCTGCTTGTATGGCTTGTTACTTTGTCTTTTAATTCCTTCATTTCTTTTTGTATGGACTCTCTCATTTTCTTTACCATTTCTTCTTTAATTTGGCTGATTCGTTCATCCATAGATTTCTTATACTCGGTAGCTAAGTTTTCTTTCATTTGTTTTATTAATTCTTGCATTTCCTTCCTCATTGCTGCTTTTAGGTCACCTTCCCATGGATCTGTGTGTTTTGGCGGACTTGGAAACTTGATACGGTCTGTCTCTGTATTTTCAGATGTTAGGGTTCTCTTTGATTTACCCATATTTCTTTGCGTCTATTGGTATGCTTTGGAGTACACCCACGTGGAATGGTCCCAGGGGAATGCACTCTTTCTGGGCACTGGTGCGGGGGGGGGGGGGTCGTGGATGCGAGGATCCCTATGCCCCAGGTGGAGTGGCCTCTGGGCGCTGCACTCACTTTAGAGAGAAGCACGCAGACTGTGGGGCACAGAGGTCTCTGAATGCCCACCTTTTTTTTTCCCCCAATTTTATGGGTTCTTGATTATTTAAGAAATTTTGGTGTTAGGCCTGAGCTGGCTATACCTATAAGTTGTGGTAAGCTATATTCTCGTGAACGCGATAGCGTTCGCTTGGTTCGCACGGGCTGTGTCTTTGGACTGTGTCTCCCTAGCTGGGGAGAGCTGCAGGGAGTCGCCGGGGGCGGGGCCAAGCTGCTCGCGCGTGCAGCGTGTTTGGGCGGGGTCTCCCTACCTGAGGAATACTGAAGAAAATCACCAGGGGCAGAGCCAAACTGCTCGCGCGGGCTGCGTCTTTGGACGGTGTCTCCCTAGCTGGGGAGAGCTGCAGGGAGTCTCTGGGGGCGGGGCCAAGCTGCTCGTGCGTGCAGCGTGTTTGGGCGGGGTCTCCCTACCTGAGGAATACTGAAGGAAATCGCCAGGGGCAGAGCCAAACTGCTCGCGCGGGCTGTGTCTTTGGACGGTGTCTCCCTAGCTGGGGAGAGCTGCAGGGAGTCCAAGTTTTTCATTTTTACTGTCAACATTGACCTCTGTCTCTGACTTTTTCACTAGAGTAGTAAAGTTTATTTATGTTTCTCATTGCAAAGTATTCATAGCTTTGATATTAATTTCCTATAATCAATGACTACAGTTTCTATCTCTTTGGCCGATGTATTTTTTATAAAAATTATTATCGGTGCATTTGAGTCAAATGAAGGCTCTAGTGCAATCATAATATATAAAGCAAATTCAAAGAGAATCACTGGATTATTTTTGCAATAGATAATTAGTGTGAAAGCAACTTTCTTTTAACAAGGAATATAGGTAGGTAAAGAAAAACTCTTAGTCTAATCTGAAATGTTATTTCATTTTTTTGAGAGCCACCCCATAAAACAGGGATTAAATACTTTTTAAAAAATATTTTTATTTAAGCACTATAGTTATAAGAGTGTTCTAATACAGTTAATTTTCATAGATAAAGATGTTCATAATTGAGTTACAGTCATACAATATATAACAACCTTCATCATTTTGCATTTCCTGCACCAATCTCCAGTTTTCCTTTCACTCTCCCTGATGCCTTCTCTCCTCCCACTCACCCTCTCCTGCCTGCCTCTGTGGCAGGGAATGTTACATTTCTCTCTCCCTCTCTTTCTCTCTCTCTTTTCTTTTTTGGCATTGTTGTTTAGAATACTACAAGTGAAAGGGTTTCACGAATGTCCCATTCACATTAATCATTTCTCTACTTTAACTGTACTCTACACTTTTTGTATCAAGCTTCCTACCATAACTGGTCCTCCTAATCCTCATCTCTTTGTCTCTAGATGTCATCTCCACACTGTCTTATATTTTCCTTATATCCCAATAATGAGTGATATTATTCTATATTTATCCCTCTCCCTCAGATTTATTTCACTCAGCATTATACTCTTTATGTTCATTCATTTATATGCAAACTTCATGACTTCATATTTCATGATGGCTTCCAAATTCTGGCTATTTTAAATGGTGCTGTGATGAACAGAGGGGTCTTTTTAGTATTGTGTTTTTTGGTTCTTAGGGTATAGTCTAACGAGTATTGCTGGATCATAAGAAAGATCAATTTCCATTTTTAAAGGAATATCCATATTTTTTTTTCAGAAAGACTGGACTATGCTGGACTATTCACACCAGCAGTGAATGAGAATTGCTTTCTCCCCACATCTGTGCCAGCATTGATTGTTCTTATTCTTTGTGATGTGTGCCAATCTCTGTGGTGTGAGATAAAACCTCATTGATGTTTTGATTTGCATCTCTTTGATGATTAGTGATGTGGAGCATTTTTTATGTGTCTTTTGGCCATCTAGTGTTCTTCTTTGAGGAAATGCCTGTTCATTTCTTCTCCCCATTTTTTGATGGGGTTTGATGTTTCTATTCTTGTTCAGTTCTGCCAATACCTTATATAACTTTGACATCAGCCCTTTATCAGATGGGTTTTGGTTAAATAGTTTCTCCCATCTTGTGGATAGCTTTTGTATTCTAGTTATTGTTTCCTTTGAAACCAAAAGTTTTTCAGTTTAATATAGTTCCCTTTCTTTAATCTCTTCTTCCAGTTGTTTGGACAGTGACATTTTATCCTTAAAGATGCCCTTAATTTAAACATCCTTGATGGTTTCTTCTATGTACCTTGTGATTTCAGGTATAATATCCAGATCTATAATCCATTTTTAAGATCTTTGTGCATAGACCAACAACAGAGACTGTGTGATAAGTGTGTTGGCACTACGGACAATGTCTTGGAGCGAACGATAACTTTCCTGAGGCCTAGAGCCAGTCTTATGCCAGGAAACTTCAGGGGTAGGTTCTCTTTGTATTTAGGCCAAGGTTATTTCTTTCCATGCCTCTCATATTTTGGTGGGCCTATGCAAACAACAATTGCCACTCTAACACCGTTTTTACTGTGCTCCTTTGACTCTAATCCTTAAAACGCACCCACTTAAAATTTGAGGTTAACTTAAGCTAATATGCATGTACATGGAAATGTAAAAAATACTATGCCTCTAATGTTTAAGGAGTTATGTAAGTTTGATGGCTTTAGATTGCCTTGTGTGCTGTTAAGAAATATTATAATGTGCTACAATCTGGGGACTTGAGGGACAAAGTAATTGCACATGGATTCTGTTTTATTTATCTTAATTTTCTTTGGTAAAAGTTCAAAGTTAAGGTATCAGCAAGGGGACTTCTTCCGATAATTATGTTATGGGTGATTGTCCTTCCACTGTAACTTTACCTTATCCTCTTTCTTTGCATCTTTTGTTCTCATAATTCAAAATAAAAAAATTATAAAAAAATAAATAAAATAAAATTATAAAAAAAAAGATCTTTGTGCATGGTGTTAAAAAGAGATCTGAGTTCATTTTTTTGCATGTAAGTGTCCCAACACAACTTTTTGAAGTGGCTTTTCTTGCTCCAAATTATTTTGTTGCCTCTTTACCAAAGATAAATTTGTTGTATATGTGAGTATCAGTCATAGAATACTCAAGTCTTTTCATTGATCTGAGGGTCTGTCTTTATTCTGATACCATGCTGTTTTAATTGCTATTGCTTTATAGTTCAATTTAAATTGGGGAATGTTATGACTTCCATCTTTTTCTACAAGTGTTGCTTCAGCTATTCATGGACAATTATTTTTCTAAACTAATTTCAAGAGTGTTTGATCTACGTCTTTTAAGAATGTCATGGGTATACTTAGAGGCATTGTATTAAATCTGTACAATGCTATGGGAAGAATTGACATTTTAGTGACTTAATCCTGACAATCCATGATCATATGTTTCAATTTTCTTGTGTCCTCTTATTTTTGAAGCAGTATTTTATAGCTTTATATATATAGCTTGTCATCTTTATAGTTAATTTGACTTCAAGTTGCTTGATTTTTTGAGACACAATTATTAAACTATTAATTATTAATTTTTTTTTTGGTTTTTGGGCCACACCCTGTGACGCTCAGGGGTTACTCCTGGCTATGCGCTCAGAAGTTGCTCCTGGCTTCTTGGGGGACCATATGGGACGCCGGGGGATCGAACCGCGGTCCATCCTAGGTTAGCGCAGGCAAGGCAGGAACCTTACCTCCAGCGCCACCGCCCGGCCCCTAATTATTAAATTTTAAGGCTGCCTTTTTGTATATAATTTCTATTTTTGATCATGCTGCTTCAGTCTTCTATCTCTATATATGGTTTTCATCATTGAGACTATTATATGCCTTGGGGTGCTTTCCTTAGGATCTCTTTTAGATTGTATCTGGGTATCAGAATACGTTTGCATGCACTCGTTTTTTGCAGGGGAAGTCAGGGAACAAACTGGGTGACACTCAGGGATTACTCCTTGCTGTGTGCTCCGAAATAGTTTCTGGCTTGCCGAGGGATCAAACAGTGGTCCATCCTAGATCAGCCAAGTGCATGGCAAACACCCTACCGCTGCGTCATCCATTGGCCCCTCATTTATCTCTTGAATTTAGCTCCCCTCATTTAGCTCCTGAATTTCTCAGCAATGATGAACTTTGATTACTAATTTTTCATTAAGGTTTTCTTATGGGGTCTTTGGACCCCAGTGATTCTTATGTTGTTTTGATTGAATTCATCTCATATTTCTATTATTGTCTGTTGATATATTTTGAGAACTTTTTCCAGCTTCTTCTGTTGTTCATCTTTTATATCATTGATTCTATCTGGAGCACTGTTACTGTTAGTCTTAAGGTTAGTCTTTCCATTGATGTTTTCATTTCACTTACCATGTTTTCAGCTCTAATATTTCTGTTTGAAGTTTTGTCATTTCTACTCTTGTCCTCTTGAGTCTTTTGGGATCTCTATTCCATCATTTCTTTAAGTTTGTTGAACATTCATGATGTTTCCTCTCTAAAGTCCTAATCAGAAATGTTATGTAGATGGCAGGTGTTGGCTGAATCTCCAGAATTAACTTCTTTCATCACAGATGCAGTGGGGTTCTGAGTAGTTTTTCCATCTTGAACTTTGATGTATTGTGC
>NC_064866.1:15280280-15315280 GCF_024139225.1 Suncus etruscus | reverse complement strand
AAAAACAGAGAAATTACTAAATAACAAAAATATAGACCTATATCCTTTATAAACCAAAATTATTTTTGATCCTCAAAAGATGTTAACAAACCAAATACAACAATATATTGAAAAGTACCAGGGCCCGGAGAGATAGCACAGCGGTGTTTGCCTTGCAAGCAGCTGATCCAGGACCAAAGGTGATTGGTTCAAATCCCGGTGTCCCATATGGTCCACCATGCCTGCCAGGAGCTATTTCTGAGCAGACAGCCAGGAGTAACCCCTGAGCACTGCCGGGTGTCGCCCAAAAACTAAAACAAAAAAAAGAAAAGTTCATGTACCACAATCAAGTAGGATTGTCCTAAGGATGCAAGAATATCAATATAATACACTCTATTAATAAAAATAGGATATTATAATCTATAAATAGATGAAGCAAAATTATATGACTATCTAATATACATTTATGATAAAACATTTTTTTCTTTTGGGTTTTTGGGCCACACCTGGTGATGCTCAGGGGTTACTCCTGGCTATACACTCAGAAATTGCTCCTAGCATGGGGGACCATATGGAACACTGGAGATTGAATCCAATTTTGTCTTGGGCCAGCTGTGGACAAGGCAAATACCCTACCACTGTGCTATCATGCCATCCCCCTAAGATAAAACTTTCTTTTTTTTTTTTTCTTTTTTTTTTTTTTTATACTTTTTCTTTTTTTTTTTTAACACCACCCATCACCAGTGCAACATTCCCATCACCAATGTCCCAAGTCTCCCTCCTCCCCACCCGACCCCCGCCTGTACTCTAAACAGGTTCTCAATTTCCCTCATACATTCTCATTATTAGGACAGTTCAAAATGTAGTTATTTATCCAACTAAACTCATCACTCTTTGTGATGAGCTTCCTGAGGTGAGCTGGAACTTCCAGCTCTTTTCTCTTTTGTGTCTGAAAGTTATTATTGCAAGAATGTCTTTCATTTTTCTTAAAACCCATAAATGTGTGAGACCATTCTGCGTTTTTCTCTCTCTCTCTCTGACTTATTTCACTCAGCATAATAGATCCCGTGTACATCCATGTATAGGAAAATTTCATGACTTCATCTCTCCTGACAGCTGCATAATATTCCATTGTGTATATGTACCACAGTTTCTTTAGCCATTCGTCTGTTGAAAGGCATCTTGGTTGTTTCCAGAGTCTTGCTATGGTAAATAGAGCTGCAATGAATATAGGTGTAAGGAAGGGGTTTTTGTATTGTATTTTTGTGTTCCTAGGGTATATTCCTAGGAGTGGTATAGCTGGATTGTATGGGAGCTCGATTTCCAGTTTTTGGAGGAATCTCCATATCGCTTTCTATAAAGGTTGAACTAGACGGCATTCCCACCAGCAGTGGATAAGAGTTCCTTTCTCCCCACATCCCCGCCAACACTGTTTATTCTCATTCTTTGTGATGTGTGCCATTCTCTGGGGTGTGAGGTGGTATCTCATCGTTGTTTTGATTTGCATCTCCCTGATGATTAGTGATGTGGAGCACTTTTTCATGTGTCTTTTGGCCATCTGTATTTCTTCTTTGTCCAAGTGTCTGTTCATTTCTTCTCCCCATTTTTTGATGGGATTAGATGTTTTTTTCTTGTAAAGTTCTGTCAGTGCCTTATATATTTTGGAGATTAGCCCCTTATCTGATGGGTATTGGGTGAATAGTTTCTCCCACTCAGTGGGTGGCTCTTGTATCTTGGGCACTATTTCCTTTGAGGTGCAGAAGCTTCTCAGCTTAATATATTCCCATCTGTTAATTTCTGCTTTCACTTGCTTGGAGAGTGCAGTTTCTTCCTTGAAGATGCCTTTAGCCTCAATGTCCTGGAGTGTTTTACCTACGTATTGTTCTATATATCTTATGGTTTTGGGGCTGATATCGAGGTCTTTAATCCATTTGGATTTTACCTTCGTACATGATGTTAGCTGGGGGTCTAAGTTCAATTTTTTGCAAGTGGCTACCCAGTTGTGCCAACACCACTTGTTGAAGAGGCTTTCTTTGTTCCATTTAGGATTTTTTGCTCCTTTATCAAAAATTAGATGATTGTATGTCTGGGGAACATTCTCTGAGTATTCAAGCTTATTCCACTGATTTAAGGGCCTGTCTTTATTCCAATACCATGCTGTTTTGATAACTATTGCTTTGTAGAAAAGTTTAAAGTTGGGGAAAGTAATTCCTCCCATATTCTTTTTCCCAATGATTGCTTTAGCTATTCGAGGGTGTTTATTGTTCCAAATAAATTTCAAAAGTGCCTGGTCCACTTCTTTGAAGAATGTCATGGGTATCTTTAGGGGGATCGCATTAAATCTGTACAGTGCTTTGGGGAGTATTGCCATTTTAATGATGTTAATCCTGCCAATCCATGAGCAGGGTATATGCTTCCATTTCCGCGTGTCCTCTCTTATTTCTTGGAGCAGAGTTTTATAGTTTTCCTTGTATAGGTCCTTCACATTTTTAGTCAAGTTGATTCCAAGATATTTGAGTTTGTGTGACACTATAGTGAATGGAGTTGTTTTCTTAATGTCCATTTCTTCCTTATTAGTATTGGTGTATAGGAAGGCCATTGATTTTTGTGTGTTAATTTTGTAGCCTGCCACCTTGCTATATGAGTCTATTGTTTCTAGAATCTTTTTGGTAGAGTCCTTGGGGTTTTCTAAGTAGAGTATCATGTCATCTGCAAACAGTGAGAGCTTGACTTCTTCCATTCCTATCTGGATTCCCTTGATATCCTTTTCTTGCCTAATCGCTATAGCGAGTACTTCCAGTGCTATGTTGAATAGGAGTGGTGAGAGAGGACAGCCTTGTCTTGTGCCAGAATTTAGAGGGAAGGCTTTCAGTTTTTCTCCATTGAGGACAATATTTGCCTCTGGCTTGTGGTAGATGGCCTTAACTATATTGAGAAAGGTTCCCTCCATTCCCATCTTGCTGAGAGTTTTGATCAAGAATGGGTGTTGGACCTTGTCAAATGCTTTCTCTGCGTCGATTGATATGATCATGTGATTTTTATTTTTCTTGCTGTTGATGTTGTGTATGATGTTGATAGATTTACGGATGTTAAACCAGCCTTGCATTCCTGGAATGAAACCTACTTGATCGTAGTGGATGATCTTCTTAATGAGGCATTGAATCCTATTTGCCAGGATTTTGTTGAAGATCTTTGCATCTGCATTCATCAGCGATATTGGTCTGTAATTTTCTTTTTTCGTAGCATCTCTGTCTGGTTTAGGTATCAAGGTAATGTTGGCTTCATAAAAGCTATTTGGAAGTTTTCCTGTTTTTTCAATTTCATGAAAGAGTCTTGCCAGGATTGGTAGTAGTTCCTCTTGAAAGGTTTGAAAGAATTCATTAGTAAATCCATCTGGGCCTGGGCTTTTGTTTTTGGGCAGACATTTGATTACTTTCTTAATTTCCTCAATAGTAATGGGTGTGTTTAGATATGCTACATCCTCTTCATTCAATCGTGGAAGATTATAAGATTCCAAAAATTTATCCATTTCTGCCAGGTTTTCATTTTTAGTGGCATAGAGTTTCTCAAAGTAGTTTCTGATTACCCTTTGAATCTCTACCATATCAGTAGTGATCTCTCCTTTTTCATTCCTAATACAAGTTATCAAGTTTCTCTCTCTTTCTTTCTTTCTTAGTTTTGCCAGTGGTCTATCAATCTTGTTTATTTTTTCAAAGAACCAACTTCTGCTTTTGTTGATCTTTTGGATGGTTTTTCTGGTTTCCACTTCATTGATTTCTGCTCTCAGCTTTGTTATTTCCTTCTGCCTCCCTATTTTTGGATCCTTTTGTTGAGCACTTTCTAATTCTATGAGCTGCGTCATTAAGCTATTCAGGTATGCCCCTTCTTCTTTCCTGATGTGTGCTTGCAAAGCTATAAATTTTCCTCTCAGTACTGCTTTTGCTGTGTCCCATAGGTTCTGATAAATTGTTTCTCCATTGTCATTTGTTTTCAGGAAGGTTTTGATTTCCTCTTTGATTTCATCTCGGACCCACTGATTATTCAGTATGAGGCTATTTAACTTCCAGGTGTTAAAATTTTTCTTCTGTGTCCCTTTGTAGTTTATATATAATTTCAGGGCTTTGTGGTCAGCAAAGGCAGCCTGCAAAATTTCTATCCTCTTGATATTATGGAGATATGTTTTGTGTGCTAACATGTAGTCTATCCTAGAGAATGTCCCATGTACATTAGAGAAAAATGTGTATCCAGGCCTCTGGGGGTGGAGTGTCCTGTATATATCTACTAGGCCTCTTACTTCCATTTCTCTCCTCAGGTCTAGTATATTCTTGTTGGGTTTCAGTCTGGTTGACCTGTCTAGTGTTGACAATGCCGTGTTGAGGTCTCCCACAATTATTGTGTTGTTATTGATATTATTTTTCAGATTTGTCAACAGTTGTATTAAATATTTTGCTGGCCCCTCATTCGGTGCATATATGTTTAGGAGGGTGATTTCTTCCTGCTGTACATATCCCTTGATTAATACAAAATGTCCATCTTTGTCCCTTACAACTTTCCTAAGTATAAAGTTTGCATCATCTGATATTAATATGGCCACTCCTGCTTTTTTTTGGGTGTTGTTTGCTTGGATGATTTTCCTCCAGCCTTTTATTTTGAGTCTATGTTTGTTCTGACTATTCAGGTGCATTTCTTGTAGGCAGCAGAAGGTTGGATTGAGTTTTTTGATCCATTTAGCCACTCTGTGTCTCTTAACTGGTGCATTTATTCCATTGACATTGAGAGAAAGAATTGTCCTGGGAGTTAGTGCCATCTTTATATTAAAGTTTGGTGTGTCTGTTGGTAAGCCTTGTCTTAAAGTATGCCGTTCAGTTTTTCTTTTAAGAATGGTTTTGAGTCTGTGAAGTTTTTGAGCTGTTGTTTGTCTGTGAAACTATGTATTGTTCCTTCAAACCTAAAAGTGAGTTTTGCTGGGTGCAGTATTCTAGGCGAAGCATTTATTTCATTGAGTTTTGTCACTATGTCCCACCACTGCCTTCTGGCCTTGAGTGTTTCTGGTGACAGGTCTGCAGTAAATCTCAAAGATGTTCCCTTAAATGTAATTTCTCTTTTCGATCTTGCTGCTTTCAGAATTCTGTCTCTATCTATGGGATTCGTCATTGTGACTAGGATGTGTCTTGGGGTGTTTTTTCTGGGGTCTCTTTTAGTTGGCACTCTTCGGGCATGCAGGATTTGATCACATGTATTCATTATCTCTGGTAGTTTCTCTTTAATGATGTTCTTGACTGTTGATTCTTCCCAGAGATTTTCTTCCTGAGTCTCTGGGACTCCAATGATTCTTAAGTTGTTTCTGTTGAGCTTATCATAGACTTCTATTTTCATCTGTTCCCATTCTTTGAGTAATTTTTCCATTGTTAGATCATTTGCTTTGAGGCTTTTTTCCAATTTCTTCTGCTGTATGTAATTGTTATGTATCTCATCTTCCAGTGTACTGATTCTATCCTCAGCTGCTATTAACCTGTGGGAAATCTCAAACATGTTTTTCTTCAATTCATCTACTGAGTTTCTCAGACCTGTTATTTGATCTGAAATTTCCGTTTGGAGTTTTCTCATTTCTATCTTCATATTCTCCTGATTCTTTTTAGTTTTCTCTTCTATACTTTGTTTGAGTTCTTTGAACATGTTCCATATTGCAACTCTAAACTCCTTATCTGAGAGACTGACTAGGTGGTTGATCATGTTCAAGTCATCAGAGTTGCCATCTTCATTCTCTATGTCTGGCACTGGCCCATGTTGTTTCCCCATTGTCACACTAGTACTGCGTGTTTTTCTACGTGTTGTGATTGTATTCATTGGCTAAATGCTGTGCACCGTCGCGAAGGGGAGCGGAGCAACCGTGCTCCTCTGGCTTCTCCCTTTCTGGGCGTGTCGACTCACCTCCACGGAAGGCTCACAGGAAGGCAGGCTGGCAGATGGGCCGCACCCAGGATAAAATCAGGCCAAAAATGCAGGACAGCAGAGTAGAGAGGCAGAAGGGTGCTGGCATCTGAGATCCAGCGAAGTTCAGTGACTCCTCCCTTTCTGGGCCTGTCGACTCACCTCCACGGAAGGCTCACAGGAAGGCAGACTCCCCGGAAAGTTCACAGGAAGGCAGGCTGGCTGATGAGCCGCACCAAGGGTGAAATCAGGCCGAAAATGCAGGACAGCAGAGTAGAGAGGCAGAAGGGTGCTGGCATCTGAGATCCAGCGAAGTTCAGTGGCTCCTCCCTTTCTGGGCGTGTCGACTCACCTCCAGGGAAGGCTCACGGGAAGGCAGACTCCCCGGAAAGCTCACAGGAAAGCAGGCTGGGTGATGGGCCGCACCAAGGGTGAAATCAGGCCGAAAATGCAGGACAGCAGAGTAGAGAGGCAGAAGGGTGCTGGCATCTGAGATCCAGCAGAATTCGGTGGCTCCTCCCTTTCTGGGCGTGTCAGCTCACCTCCAAGGAAGGCTCACGGGAAGGCAGACTCCCCGGAAAGCTCACAGGAAAGCAGGCTGGCTGATGAGCCGCACCAAGGGTGAAATCAGACCGAAAATGCAGGACAACAGAGTAGAGAGGCAGAAGGGTGCTGGCATCTGAGATCCAGCGAAGTTCAGTCAGATAAAACTTTCAATGAAACAGAAATATAAGGAAAGGTTTTCAATATAGTTAATGTCATTTACCACATACCCACAGTTAATTTAATACTCATTGGTGAAAAATTGACAATGAAATATATCCCCTAAAATGTTCATCACAAAACAAGTTTACCAACTCTTACCACTGTTATACAGTATAATATTGGAAGTCCTTGCCATAGCAATTAGGCAAGAAGAGCTGCCATATTGGAAAGGTAGAAGTTAATTTATCTAAATTTGCAGAAGTCCTAATGGTATGATTTAGAAAACTCTAATATTCTACAAAAATATCCTAAAGAGAATAAACTTACGCAGCAAAATGGCAGCCTACATACACATTAGCCATAGAAATTTATGGAATTCTTATACACAAACAATAAAATAGAAGAGATAGAAATTAAAAGGTAATCCCATTTGTAATTGTGCCTCAAAGGCACACTGAACCTGAGAGTCCACCTCACAAAAGGTTTGAAAGACTTAAACATATTCCATAATAAATACTTCTAAGCAAAACAAGAGCACAAGATAAAATGGAAACACATTCCCCATTCATGAATCAGAATGTTAATCTAAATAATATAATTCCACCCAATCACAAAACAGATTCAATGTAATTTCTATAAATACTATGATATTTTATTTATTTATTTAAGTTGCTCCTGGATATGTGCTTATAAATTGCTCCTGGTTTGAGGGACCATATGGGATGCCAGGAGATAGAACCGCAGTCCATCCTAGGCTAGTGTGGGCAAGGCAGATGCCTTACCACTAGTACCACCGCTCCAGCCCCAAATACTATGATATTTTAAATACATATATCAAAGTTGAAATTTTATATGAATTCCTTTTTAAGCTCGGTAGTTACAAAATTGTTCACATTTGAGTTTCATTTGGAGAATGTATGCCATCCTTCATCTGTGCACTTTTCTCACCAACAATGTCCCTGGATCTGTTCCTCAAAACTAAAACTTGATCTCCCATATGAACCAGAAATACCATGTCTCGGGATATAACCTACAAACACAAAAGACAATATTATGTTCATTGCTTCACTATTTACAATAGCCAGAATCTGGAAAGGACCCAGGTGCCTGATGATAGATGAGTGTCTAAGAAACTGTGGCACATCTACCCAGTGGAATATTATGTAGTCATTGATAGTGAATCACAGAGTTTGCCTATTCATGGATGAACATGGAGATTATTGTGCTGAGTAAAATGAGTCAGAAAGAGAGGCATATAAAGAACAATCATATATATAGAATAATGTATTTATGGGATATAAGAAAATTAACTTGCAGTATGGTAATAATACCCAGAAACAATAATGATGAGGGACTGGAAGACCAGTCTGTGATAAGAAAACTCACCACAATGAGCAATGAGTTTAATTATAATAGAAAAGGGTCCACTGTGACAAAAAATAGTTGGAACTTGTCACACTAGACAAGAACTGGGTACTGAAAGGGAATAAAATAACAAAATAACATGTATGGTGCCCTTTTATTGACAATAGATCAAAGAACAGTATCAAAAAGGAAAGAGAGAGGAAGAGAGACAGAGACAGAAACAGAGAAAGAAAGAGAGAGGGGAGAGAGAGAGCAAAATGCAGAGGGCATTTTTAAATGTGTTTTTGTCCTCTAGGGTATATTTCTAGGAACAGAATTACTGGATTATATTGAAGCTCAATTTATAAATTTTTGAGTAATGTGCATACTGTTTTCTAAACATTTTAGGCTAGTCTGCATTACCACCAGCAATTAATGAGAGTTCTTACTCTCCACATCTGTGACAGCACTGGTTGTTCTTTTTTGTTTTCCTCTGTGATGTATGCTATTCTCTTGTGGTGGGAGATGATATCTTATAGCTGATCTGATTTGCATCTTCCTGATTATTAATGATAAGGTGCTGTTAAGAAAAAATATCAAGCATGAAACTTGCCTACACACAGATGGACATGGAGACTATTATTTTGAGTGAAATGAGCCAGAGGGAAAGGAACAGACATTGAATAATCTCACTCATTTGTGGAATATAAGAAAACAAGAGCTATTTTAGTAACAATACCCAGAGATAATAGAGACAAAGGCCAAGAGGTCCAGCCCATGGTAGAAAGCTCACCACAAAGAATGTTGAGTGTACTTAGAGTAGTGAAGGGTCTACTAGATAATGATGGCTGAAATAATCACTCAAGAGAAGATTTTGGTGCTGAAAGTGAGGAAAATAACAAAGAAACCACAATAGTGCAAACCACCATGTCATAAAGGACAGAAGAGGTTGAGGGAGAGAGAAGCAATTTTCTGCCCTAAAGCAAGGAAGGTGTAGGAGAGAAACAGAAGATATCAGTGACAGGAAGGGTGCACTGGTGAAGAGTGGTGTGCATCGTATGATTTAAACCCAACAATGAACAATTTTGTAACTAAAGTGCTTAAATAAAGCAACTAAAAATAAATAAACCAAACCTAAAAATGTGGAAGAGAGATAAACAAAAACTACAATATAGAAGGCATACATATGTTGAATAGGAATATAAAAAATGTTTTGCATCACTTATCAGGGAAATTCAAGTCAAAGCTATAATAAGACATTGCCTCAAAGCAATGAGACTGCACACATCTAAAAGAACAAAAACAATAGTTGTAGTTGGGAATGTGAGGAAAAGGACTATATTCCATTTTGGTGAGAATGTTAACGGACCAACCTTTTGAAAAAACAAATGTGGACACTTCTCAAAAACTAATAATTGAAGTTTCATATATCTCAATAATTCCACTTCTGAACATCTACCTCAATAGCCTCAAATCTTTGTTGAGAAAAGGCATCTAGTCTTGTATTTACTACAGCACTATTCAGAAGAGCCCAAATCTGGAAACAAACCAAGTATCCAAGAATAGATGGCTGAATTAAGAAACTATTATACTCTTGTACATCAAAATACTAGTAGGCTGTAAAAACAGATATGATTCTGCAATTTTATGTCCTATGAATGGCTCATAAAAGTATCACACTGAGCGAAGCAAGCCAGAATGAGAAGAATTGATAGGCAACTTTCTCTCTTAAGTGTGGAATATAAAGAGACATAGTAGAACAAATGCTCAACAGTCAAAGCACATGATAACTGGTATAGTGAACTAAGATTACTATGGTAGGAGAGGACCATGATGGAATGGATGAGGGTTTGGGTAACAGAACCATGGTGGTTGAGGGAATTGGACACAGTGATGGAGCATTTAGTAATGGAAAATTGTATGCATGGAACCCTACAAATAATAGTATTACACATCACAATTGCCTATAAAAAAGAAGGAAAAGCTGAATGGGACTAATACACAAATATAAATAATAAAAATAAAGTCAGTAAGAGAATACATATAAGAGATAATTAATCCTTGATTGTGTGTACCTTCAAGGTTTTATTAATATAATAATCCATCTTGTGACAGTAAAGTAACTTCTTCAGGATATGCTGTAAAATGTAAGTCCTCTTGTTAGAATTCATAGCTCCAGAATATGTGAAAAATCTCAACTTTAAAATGGTTTATTTTTTTCTGCTTAACTCTCAACTTTATCTCTTTGCAGTAAAAAATGTATTCCTAAAATTGATTAAAACTTTTATAACTTTTTTCCAATTTCCACCTCTTCTCAAGGGTTGTTTTAGTTTGTTTGATTTCTTTAGGTTTTTGTTTGTTTGTTTGTTTGTTTTTTTAATCAAGAATGACTCTGCTCTGCTCCAGTCTTAGGGTATGAGGTTGTTCTTCTCTAGAGCTGACAATTACAAGCCAAAAGTATTTCAGGTTTTTGTACAAACACAATCTCATGTTCTGTCATTAAAATATTGGCCCCCTGAGCTGGGCCACAGTTATCATTGTTTCTAAATAATGTGGAACCCAGAATTTTGACTTGTTATAAATTTTTCTCTGTAAAAGCAAAATGACAGGTTCATTTTTCCCCATATTTTTAACATGCAAAACTTAATAAAGCAAACTAATACAATTATACATAATATTGATTGATTTTATTATGTACCATAAACTACTAAATCTTTTTAATAATTTAATAAGATATCTTGAGATTTAATTAATACACTGAAAATTTTATCTTTATATAATGTAGATAACATTGGTTTTATTTACATATTCACAGAGCTGGTTCTTTAACCATCATTCCTATATACATTTTTTATTCATATGTACTTTTAAAATATTTCATTCATTCACACAAAGTAAATTACACACACATTATAAGTCACTTTCTAGTATTGCTTTAACTTTATCCCTGAAATCAGTAATCTTTCATTTCCAATTAGTTTTTTCATTCTTCCCATTTTGTATAAATAGAATCGAACATGACCCTTAGTGTGACTTTCACCCAAAAGAATATTTTCAAGGTTTATCCCTTATATAACATATTAGTACAGCAATTTATTGTATGGTCAAATAATATTCTATTGTATTTTCTGTCGCATTTAATTTGAATTATATGAATCAAAAATTAAATGCAACAAATTAGGTTGTTGATAATTTGAGTTCTTTGCACTTTGGGGCTATGAGCATTTATAAGCAGGTTTTTCTGTGGAGACTGTTTTTCAATTGTCCATTATATCTTTTATTCTCAATGTAATTTTAATAGTCTTTCAGGCACTACTAGGAATGATTCTTGACACAGAAACTAGAAGTAACCTCTGAGCACCGTTGGTTGTAGATCTAACTCACTGCCTTCCCCATATATATTTATTCCCAAATGAAGATGATAAGAATATTCATTCTTAAAGTCTGGTGCATAAAATCTTTAGTCATATTTGCCTGCTCCTTATATTAGTTGATATTTTTAATAAATAAATCAATAGACCCTGAATCATTTTTTGGACTGTTCTTTTATTTACAAAGGTCATCATTAGGTCATATGTAGGTACTGATGATTGCTTAGTATGTATACATTTTCTCCTTATTTTCTATCAGAACAGTGACTTAGATTTTGATCTAAATATGCCCAAGTAATAACATTATATTCTATTTTAATGTCCATAAAAAATGGCTATATACTACATTTCTGGACAAATAACAAATGCTATCAAAAGGAACTTTGATTAAAGTCTTCAAATGTGAACAATTTTTATGTATTAACTTATCATGATATACTCCATATCTCTCTACCTGGAATATGACCTAATAATTTAAGTTGTAAGTAACTCATATCATTTCTTAACCATGGAAGTCTACTAGACGTGCAGATACCTTCATTTAATCATTGAATCTTTCAATCAATGACAGAACATGTGTGCTTACACATTGAATATTACTTAAAGAACTATTTGTTAAGTAATTAACATTTTTATTTTTATTATATATTTTTGAACGAACATTCTAGACTTGCTAGAGTTCAGGCTAATTCTATCACTTAACTATTCAACCATTAATTTCCATTGTCAACAATTATACCTGTCTTATAAATTTGGTAATTTTTTAGAGAATTTCTCTCAAATTTTATAACTTTATATTTTTTATTTATCCCAGCAATGTTCAGGTTTTACTCTTTGATTTTGTCCAGGGATGACTTCTGGGGTAAGTCTAGGGGAAGTATATAGAATACTAGGGATAGAATTTGAGTAAGTTATTTTTTCATGTGCCTTTTGGCCATTTGTATTTCTTTTTAATCAAAGTGTCTGTTTATCTTTTCTCCCCCTTTTTTGGTGAGATTAGATTTTTTTTCTTGTAAAGTTCTGTCAGTGCCCTGTATAATTTGGATATTAGCCCCTTTTCTGATGAGAGTTGGGTGAATAGTTTCTCCCACATGGTAGTTCTTTAGTCACTGATCTATTATAGGGCATCTGTGATTGGTTGTTTCCATATTCTTGCTATTGTAGTGCTGGATCAATGTAGGGGTGTATAGGGCATTTTTATTACATTTTTTTATTTCCTAGAATATACCTAAGAGTTACTTTATTGCTGAATCATATGAGAGCTCAATTTCCAGTTTTTTGAGACATCTTCATATTGTTTTACATAAATGTTGGACTACATGGCATTCCCACTAGCAGTGAGTAAGAATTTCTTTTTCCCCCTCATCCCCACCAGCACTGGTTGTTCTTACTTTTTGTGATATGTGCCAGTCTCTGTGGCACGAGATGATACTTTATTGTTGTTTGGATTATCATTTCCTGATTATTAGTGATGTGGAGCATTTATTCATGTGCCTTTTGGCTATCTGAATTTCTTCTTTGAGGAAATGTCTGTTTATATCTTCTCCCTATTTTTTAATGTCATTTGATTTTTTTTCATGTTAAGTTCTGTCAATACCTTGTATATCTTAGAATTAACCCCTTTATCTGATGGGTATTGGGTGAATAGTTTCTCCCATTCTGAGGGTGGCCTAAGTATCATAGTCATTCTTTTCTCTGGGGTGCAGAAGCATCTCAATTTAATGTAGTTCTATTTGTTTATCTCTGCTTCTGATTATTTGGACAGTGGTGTTTTGTTCTTGTAGATGCTTTTAGTCTCAATGTCATGAGTATTTTGCCTACATTTTCTTTTTTTTAATATAATTTTTATTTTGATCACAGTGGCTTACATATTGTTGACAATAATATTTTAGGTACATATTTACATAAAATCAGGGGGGATTCCCATCACCAAATTGTCCTCCCTATTCCTCCGTTTTTGTTTTCCCTCCCATTTCTTTTTCCCTCACCCCCAGGGCGACTAGAGTATGTGGTCCCCTCTGTATCTAACCTACTACTTAGTAGTCTTGGACCTGTTTGGACTTGACGCCTCCCTTATTTCCCCCTCTAACTGGAGGCAGTACTAGCTATTTCAAGTTGTGTGGTTTTGCCTGAAAAAGAGAAAAGTAATAAACTGGGGTAAGAGTCTAATACCCCGAAAATGGGCGAGTCCTTCCAGAGGCTCTCATCATCGATTTGGGGGATGGAGGAGAAAGGGAAGGTGGAACACTCCACCAGCACCAAAAGACGTTTCAAATATCCAGTGAGGACTCCAGCTTTATCGATAAGCACCACACAAAACAAAGAAAAAACAGAACAAGACAAACAAAAACAAACAAACGTACAAAAAAAAAATACGCCATGGTCTTGAAATAAGAAACTTGGCATAGCACATAATGAAAGAAAAGAAAGGGAGAGAAAAAATAAGTATAACTGGGGACAACAATTTCAATGCTCACACCTAACCAGAGAAATCGACCAAAATAGATAGGTAGGTAAGAATAATAATAATAATAATAATAATAATAATAATAAATGAAGGTAAAAAGTATATATATATATAAAAAAAATAACCAAGGTTTCGTGCTTTTTTTTGTTTGTTTGTTTTTTGTTTTTTCCCTCCTGCCCTGGCACAGTAAATATTGGGGTCATTCAAAAAGGATTTCACTTGGCCTAAGAAATATGGGGTTTCTCCGTCATTGGAGCATACATTTTCTATATATACCTTACAGTTTCAAGTATAATATCAAGATCTTTAATCCATTTTTATTTAACCTTTTTTTAATGGTATTAGGGGTCTGAGTCAACATAAAGTTGACCAGTTGTCCAAACAGCACTAGTTGAAGAGGCTTTCCTGGCTCCATTTTTCTTTTCTTTTTTATTCCCCTTAAAAAACATTAATTCTATAGCTGGGGTTCATTATCTGAATACTCAAGTCTATTGCATTTTTCTGTCTTTATTCCAATATATATTGGAGCATATCTCCAGGCTAGTTTAATGAATATTGTTTTTAGTACAATTTAAAGTTGGGAAAAGTGATGCCTCCCATCTTCTATTTCCTAAGGGTTGCTTTAGTTACTTGTGGGTGTTTATTGTTCCAAATGAATTTCAGAATTGTTTAATCCACTTCTCTGAGGAATGTCATGGGTATCTTTAGAGAGATTGCATTTAATCTATACAATGCTTTGGGGAGTATTGTCATTTTAATGATGCTAATTCTCCCAATCTCTGAACAGGGTATGTGGCTCCATTTTCTTGTGTCCTTTTTTATTTATTGAAGCAGTGTTTTGGGAATTTCTTTGCATAGACCCTTCACCTCTTTAGTTAAGTTGACTCCATGTTATTTGAGTTTCTGTAGCACTAATGTGAATGGGGTTGTTTTTTCATGATCATTTTATTCTCTACCATTATTTGTGTATAAGAAGCCATTAATTTTTTCCTGTTTATTTGTGGCTTGCCACATTGCTATAAGAATCTATTGTTTCTAGAAACTTTTTGGTAGAGTCTAAAAGGTTTTCTAAATATGGTAGCATGTCATCTGCAAACAGTGAGAGCATGGATTCTTCTTTTCCTATCTGGATGTCATCGGTAACTTTTTCTTGCCTAATTGCTATGACAAGTACTTCCAGTAATGTTAGATAGTAGTAGTAGAGGGGAAGATTTAACTTATATCATATTTTAGAATAAATGCTTTTAGTTTATCTCCATTGAGTATGATATTTGTCATTGGCGTGTGGTAAATGGACTTGATATCTTGAGAAAATTATTCCATTTTTAACTTGTTAAGAAATTTTTTTATTATGAATGGATGTTGGACCTTTTTCTTTTTCTGCATCTATTGATATAATCATATGGTGTTTTTCTTTTGTTGATATGGTGTATTATGTTGACTTATTATATATGTTAAACCATCCTCGCATCTCTGGAATGAATCCTAAATGTTCATGCTTTATGACCTTCTTGATAAGCCTATTTGTTAAGATTTTGTTGAGTATCTTTGTATCTGTGTTCATCAGGAATATTGGCGTGTAGTTTTTTGTTTTTGTTTTTGTATTTTTGGGGTTTTTTTTGCAGCATCTCTGTCTGCTTTTGGTATCAAAGTGATGTTTGTTTTATAAAAAATATTTGAAACTGTTTCTGTTTCTTCAATTTCCTTGAAGAGTATTGCTATTACGTGCTCTCAAAAGGTTTGAAAAAAATTTGTTAATGAATCCATCTGGGCCTGAGTTTTTGTCTTTTGGAAGATTTTTTATTACCATTTTTCAGTATTGATGGGTCTGTTTAGATATGCTGTATCATCCTGGTTTTACTATGGAAGATTATAAGAGTCCAAATATTTATTTGTTTCTTTCAGGTTTTCTTGTTTCATGCTTTTTAAACAGGGGGCCAGTTCACTGTCCTTCAGACTGTTGGAGGGCCAGATTATAGTAAAAACAAAAATTATGAACAAATTTCTATACACACTGCATATATCTTATTTAGAAGTGAAGAAACAAAATGGGAATAAATACAATATGTGGCCTGCGGGCTGTAGTTTGAAGACCCCTGGCATAGTTTCTCAAAGTAGTCTCTTTGAATCTCTGTAGTATATGTAATGAACTCCTCTTTTCAGTTTTAATTTGGAGTATTAATTTTCTCTTTCTTTTTGAGTTTTGCTGTGGTTTATTTATCTTGTTGATACTTTCAAAGAACCAACATTTGCTTTTATTAATCTTTGGAATTGTTCCTTGTTATTTTCACTATATAAATTATTGCACTTAGCTTGTTATTTTCTTCTGTCTACCTGTTTATGGTTCATTTTGTTGATTATTTTCTAATTTTATAAGTTGGGTAATTAAGTTATTTATGTAGGCCCCTTTTTCCTTCCTGATGTATGCTTGCAATGCTATAAATTGTCTTCTCTTCTTAGTACCACTTTTGCAGTGTCCCACAAATTCTGGTAATTTGTGTCTTTGTTTTCATTTGTTTCCAGGAATCTTGATTTTTTTTCTTTGATAACATCTCTGACCCACAGTAGTTAGCTGTTTAAAGTCCTGGTGTTAAAGTTTTTCCTGTGTGTCTCTTTGTAGTTCACTTCTTTTTTTTGTTTTTATTTTTGTTTTCTAGGCTATACCCAGTGGTGCTCAGGGGTTACTCTTGATTGTGTATTCAGAAATTGCTCCTGAATTGGGGATAATATGGGATGTTGCTGATCCAACCTGTATCCATCCTGGCTCAGCCATTTACAAGGCAATTGCCCTACTACTGTGCTACAACTCCAAGGCCTATGGTTCACTTCTAGTTTCGATGCATTATGATCTGAGAAGGTAGTTTGTACAATTTCCATCTTCTTGATTTTATGGAGGTATGCTTTATATTTTGGATTATTTTTTTGTTTTTTGGGGAGGCCACACTCAGTGAAGTTTAGGGGTTACTCCTGGCTATGTGCTCAGAAGTCGCTCCTGGTTTGGCGGATCATATGAAACGCCAGGGATTGAACCGAGGTCCATCCTGGATCAGTCGCATGCAAGGCAAATGCCTACCACCATGCTATTGCTCTGGTCCTTTTGAAGGTATGTCTTACTGGCTAGAATGTGGCTTATCCTGGAGGTTGACCCATGTGCACTAGAGAAGAATGTGCATCCAATATTCTGGGAGTGGAGAGCCATATATATATATATATATATATACATATATATATATATATATATATATATATATATATATATATATATATATATATATAAATCTACTTTTCTTCTATTACTTCTTTTAGAGCTTTTATATTCTTGTTAGGTTTCAGCCTGGTTTACATATCAAGTGGTGACAGGGCTGTGTTGAGGTCTCCCACTGTTATTGTCTTGCTATTGAAGTCTTCATTCAGAATTGTCAATAATTGTTTTAAATATTTTGCTGGTCCCTCATTTGTTGTTTATGTGTTTAGGAATGTAATGGCTTCCTGTTTTACACATCCCTTGAATATTATGAAATGTCCATCTTTGTATATTATAACTTTTCTGAGTCAGTGAAATCAGCATTTACTGAGTCAGCTATAGTTACTAACAAACTATGATATATTAAAAATTCAAAAATTCCAAGATTCATTGTTATATATTTTCATTCATAAATAAAGTTATATAACTGAAACCACATATTAATTGTACATTTTGAAAGTAAAATCCTATACAAGACCCCTATCATTGCATACTTTAGAGGTAATAGTCAATAAAATTGTATTATATTTCACCATAATTTTTCCATTTATTTCTAATAAATTTTTGAACATTATATGTATGGATATTTATATATAAATATATATTACATTAATTGAATAATAGTCAAACTTTAACAAATTTAAATTAAGATAATATATTAATACTTTGAGATATTTCTTAATAATATAATATTATTTATAATTACTTTAAAGTTAGTTTGCTTTTTAATATTTTACAATTATTACAGACTATTAAAGAGCATGTTTAGCATCAAAGTGACAGGCAATTACTTTACACATTATATATTAATTTTTCCCTTAGGAATATTTCCCTTAAGATTGTTTCATGTTAAATTTATCAGCTACATTTTGTCTTATAACCGATTTTAACTTTTCAAGGTACATGTTTAGTCTGGGATTTTTATCAACAATGTTATATCACCATTGACTTTATACAGTTTCTCAGATTCATTTTTTGTAAGTTCATGTTTAACTTCGATTTCTATTCTCTGCAGATATTAATTTGTAACTTCACTACCTTCTAAACCTTTATGCTACTCCCTAACTCATTTGTTATTAAGATAAAGCCAAAATCCACCCTCCCTCCAGCATTCTAGTATTGCTTTTAGAAGGCTATTATAATAGAATATCACCAACATATGGCTTTTGAGAACTGAAATTTATTGTCTCAATTTTGAGACTAAAGGACTGAAAAATTAAGGTATCAGCAGACTGTGTTTCCTCTTAGACCTACAGATAGAAATCTGTCATTGTTTCTTCCTGACTTCTGGATGTGTTGGTAATCACATGGTAATCTTGATTTATAGATGGTTTTCTCTCTCCAATCCCAGATTTGACTGTTACATACCTACATGTGTGGCATTTTTTGTCTTTCTTCTGTATGTGTCAGTCTTCAAAAATTTATTTTAATTATTTTAGAACTCCACTTAGATACTATACCAAAATTATTGTCTGAATGCAGTTTTCTGGGATGCCTGAGAAACCTGGGTGAGCTCCTACTTTGTGTTGGCAACTACTTTGCCAGTGTAAATATACTAAATCTTCTTGTGCATAGTCTTGGAGCCAGTCTTCTCTCCTTTGTATCTAGGTTTCAGGGGTATTAATAATTTGAGTCGGAATGAGCTTTCTATTCTTTCAGATTCAACCTGAATCTTGATTCTTGTGTTTTTTTGTGAGAAAGAATTCAAAATATAGTGCATGCATAAAGTAAGGGATTTATTAAAATAAATATGCAGAAAGTGTGTGTAGGTTCTCCAAAGGGCAAGTAGTGCCTGTCAGGTCGTGGTGTAAATATTTAATTTTTAAATTAACTAAAGTTCAAAATATTTATAAAAAGGTTGGCCTAGTCAAGTGTGATTAATTGGTGCTGGTGTTATGCAAGCAGAATGGGAATATATTTGTACCCATAAGCAACATACATCATTAGTTTCTATTTATGCATCTGTAGAAACTATGTGAATTAATGGATATTTTGGCCTAAATAAAGATAAAAGTGTCAGTATTAACCTCTTTGTACATGCACCTGTAAATATATATTTTTTTGGTTTTGGATTTCACCTAGCTATATTCATTATTTCACTCCTGGCTCTGCACTCAGAAATTATTCCTGGCATTCTCACAGGACCATATGGAATGCATGAGATCAGCTGCATGCAAGGCAAATGTCCTACCTGCGATGCTGTTCTCTGGCCCAAGAACTTGTATCTTATTGGAGCTAATTCTTATAAATATAAACTTATATCTTATAAAGATAAACTTCTTATGTGTCAAAAGCTGGTAACCTTCGAGAACTATGAGGATGCCAGTTCATGGTATTTTTTCTCGTTTATATCTCTCATTAATTTTCTATATTGTCTTCCCTTCTTTATCTTAAATAGTCAAATATTCAGTGACCTTACTTTGAAATAAGATCCCATTTGATGGAATTAGATTATAATTTCAACAAATATTTGGGGAACATAATTCAACTCAAAGCAATCCTTCCTTCATGATACCCATTTGTTTCTTATTTTCCTTTCAGAGAATGAAAACAAGTGGATGATTTCTATTTGCTCACATTAATTATGTTTTTGTTCTTTACTCTAATTTTTCCAGTTCTTCAGTGCTTCTGTTCTGTCAACTAGTTTCTTCTTTCAGACCAGTATCATGTGCATGTTGAAAATATGTCATGTTCATCATTTTATGAAAGTTACCAGCTCTTTTACCCTAAACAACTTCATTTATATGACATCATTTTTCCTTTTTTATTGTATAGTATATCTTCATATTTATCATGCACATTTGTTCTTAGTACAGTTTCCACAAAAAATTTACATCTTTGTTATTTGATACAACTTATTTGTATTCCAAGACAATTAGACAATTAGAGAAAGGCTAACTTACCATATAAATGCTGTCCTATTGATTCAAATTTATTCCTGGATAAGCAATCCAGTTCTATCCATAGCATGACTTTATAAATAATTCATAATTTATAAAATTTATGAGTGTCCACGGACTTATAGTAGCAAAATTTTAGATACATTGCCTTATAATTATTTTGTCACACTTATAAAGATTTAAGTTAAGATCTGGGGACAGAATTAAATGATTTTTGCAGCCTTCAAACTAGCAGATAATAGGGAGCCTATTAGGTAGATGACCAATAAATGTTTTAGGGATGAATAGATGGATTGATAATCCAGTAGTACCTTTTCCACGACAGCTAGCGTTCTAGAGAAAGCAAATTTGTTTATATAAAGATCCATTTATATGGGTTGATCTCATTCTTATTAATTCAGTGCATTAATTGCAAATAAAAATTTAAAATAAATAAATAAATAAGCAAGGTATGGGGTTTAGGATTAACTAGTTTACATAATTTCAGCATGTTCAGGGTTATAGAGATTATTGGTAGCTGGTCTGGAATAATTAGAAGAAAAATGCTGGACATGATTGGTTTGGATGATGTCCTATTGTTACTTTTTCTTTCTTTTGGATAGTTATTTCATAAATTGGAATAAACAAATTTTAGAATTTACATAGTCTGAGTTATAGAAATATTACACATTGGTGATCTAAATAATGTAGCATAGTAGTCTTTTCTTCTAATATTCATTTGGCAGGGGAAGACATCTTCTAGACAGTGATTCAGGAGGTCCACTGTCCCATTGTGATGAGTAATCCAGTTCTGTGGCAGAAGATAGTGAAGCTTCTTTTGCACGGCATTACTCTGGATTAAAAAACACATACCAGGGGCCGGCGAGGTGGCGCAAGAGGTAAGGTGTCTGCTTGCAAGAGCTAGCCAAGGAAGGACCGCGGTTCAATCCCCCAGGCATCCCATATGGTCCCCCAAGCCAGGGGCAATTTCTGAGCGCTTAGCCAGGAGTAACCCCTGATAATCAAACAGGTGTGGCCGAAAAAACAAAACAAAACAAAACAAAAAAACACATACCATATGGTTGATACTCAAAGACAATAAAAATGGTGGCCGGCAGTACTGGTCCTTAACAGGACTCTTTCCACAAATTGGGGATGGTGGTGTGGACAGATAAGGGACCACTATGACAAAGATAGAGGGAGCTTATCTTTCTAGACAAAAACTGGGTGCTAAAAAAGAGGTATAAAGCGATATGCATAATACCCTATCAGAACAGTATTACAAACCACAGTGCCTAAAAGGAAACAGAAGGAAAAAAAAAGCTTTCCATATAGGCACTCTGAGCAATAGGTGGGAGAGGAATTGAGGTTAATGGTGGAGGGTAGTGAAGAGATGGGTGCTTAAACACTGTGCAAGTATCAATCAAGAACATTTCTGTAACTGTACTCTTACAGTGCTTTAATAAAAGCAAAATAAATAAAAGTAACTTTTTATTATTGAACTTTTAGTTATCTACATTTTATGGGCAAAAAAAAAGTCTAAACATACTCTAACCTTAACAATAACCCTAATCCTAACCCTAACCTAATCCTAACCCTAACCCTAATCTTATCACATAAATTTATCTTTTATACCTTAAGTTTTTTCTAATACCTTTTGTTTTCATTTGCATTATTTTTCAGACTGTTTCTCTTTCACTTCAATAGTGCTTTTAAAATATAAATGGACATCAGGCAGGGAAAAGCCACGAATCTGCGCCCGCCCAGTGGAGACCAACTGTGAGTGCTCCTTGAATATGTTTCTCTACCGTCCTCTTGCGTGAAACTCTTGGGAGTGGGGCAAAAGAGGCTCCAGAAATCTGCTCTCCCAGACGCCATTTCCAGAGCGGGTCTCCAGAACGTGAAAACCGGCGGGCTTTCGCAGAAGCCAGCTGCCCTGTTTGGGACATCAGGCAGGGAAAAGCCACGAATCTGCGCCTGCCCAGTGGAGAAAAACTGTGAGTGCTCCTTGTAAATGTTTCTCTACTGTCCTCTTGCGTGAAACTCTTGGGAGTGGGGCAAAGGAGGCTCCAGAAATCTGCTCTCCCAGACGCCATTTCCAGGGCGGGTCTCCAGAACGTGAAAACCGGCGGGCTTTCGCAGAAGCCAGCTGCCCTGTTTGGGACATCAGGCAGGGAAAAGCCACGAATCTGCGCCCGCCCAGTGGAGACCAACTGTGAGTGCTCCTTGTAAATGTTTCTCTACTGTCCTCTTGCGTGAAACTCTTGGGAGTGGGGCAAAAGAGGCTCCAGAAATCTGCTCTCCCAGACGCCATTTTTAGGGTGGGTCTCCAGAACGTGAAAACCGGTGGGCTTTCGCAGAAGCCAGCTGCCCTGTTTGGGACATCAGGCAGGGAAAAGCCACAAATCTGCTCCCGCCCAGTGGAGCCCAACTGTGAGTGCTCCTTGTAAATGTCTCTCTACTGTCCTCTTGCGTGAAACTCTTGGGAGTGGGGCAAAAGAGGCTCCAGCAGAGCACGGCAGCTCTGCTTCGCTACGCGGCCGTGCGCTCTTTCTAAGAAAAGAACACCATCGTAACAAGAAGAAAAAATCACACTAAGAACTGAGCTATAACACAGAAGCAAGCATTCCTCCTCGGACTGTCTTCTCCGTTGAATGCTTGGGCCTAAGATTTGATCCAGTGTGAGGCTTCACCCACGTAGGACTCCCCTCCCCTAGAGACAAGTCAGCCCATCCAGAAAGGGCGGAGCCAGAGAAGTGTGCTGCCTACATGTTATAGCCAATGAATACCACCACAACACGTAGAAAAACCCAAAATACAAGTGTGACAATGGGAAAACAACGCAGGCCAGCATCAGACATAGAGAATGAAGAGGACACTTCTGATGACCAGATAATGGCCAACCAACTAATCAACCTCTCAGATAAGGACTTTAGACTAGCAATTTGGAATATGTTCAAAGAACTCAAAGAAACCATGAATCGAGTTGAACAGAACACTAATAAGAACCAAGAAAATATGAAGACAGAAATCACAAAACTCCAAACTGAAATAACATATCAATTAACAGGCCTGAAAAAGTCAGTAAACGAAGTGAATGACAAAATGGATAAGCTCTGGGACAGGATGTCAGAAGCTGAGAATAGACTTGGTGCTGTGGAAGATGAGATACATAACAATTCCATACAGCAGGAGAGATTGGACAAAAAACTTAAAGCAAATGAGCAGACAATGGAAAAATTAGTCAAAGAATGGGAACAGATGAAAATAGAAGTTTATGATAAGATCAACAGAAACAACTTAAGAATCATTGGAGTCCCAGAGACCCAGGAAGAAAATTCCCAGGAAGAATCAATGGTCAAGAACATCATTAAAGAGAAACTTCCAGAGCTAAAGAATATATGTGATCAAATCCTACATGCTCGAAGAGTACCAACCAAAAGAGACCCCAGAAAAAACACCCCAAGACACATCCTAGTCACAATGACAAATCCCACAGATAGAGACAGAATTCTGAAAACAGCAAGATCAAAAGGGGAAATTATATTCAAGCAAGCTTCCCTGAGATTTACAGCAGACCTGTCACCAGAAACACTCAATGTCAGAAAGCAGTGGTAAGATATTGTGACAAGACTGAATGAAATGAATGCTTCACCCAGAATACTATACCCAGCAAAACTCACTTTCAGCTTTGAAGGAAGAATACATGGTTTCACAGACAAAAAACAGCTCAGAAACTTCACAGACACAAAACCAGTCTTAAGAGAAAAACTAAAAGACCTAATCTAAGACCTAATCTACCCAAAAGACACACCAAATTTTGAAATAAAGATGGCGTTAAATCCCAGGACTATTCTTTCTCTCAACGTCAATGGACTAAATGCACCAGTTAAGAGACACAGAGTGGCTAAATGGATCAAAAAACTCAATCCAACCTTCTGCTGCCTACAAGAAACGCACCTGAATAGTCAGAACAAACATAGACTCAAAATAAAAGGCTGGAGAAAAGTTATCCAAGCAAACAACACCCATAAAAAAGCTGGAGTGGCCATACTAATATCAGATAATGCAAACTTTATACTCAGGAAGGTTGTAAGGGACAAAGATGGACATTTTATATTAATCAAGGGGTATGTAGAGCAGGAAGAATTCACTCTCCTAAACATATATGCACCGAATGAGGGGCCAGCAAAATATTTAATACAACTGTTGACAAATCTGAAAAACAATATTAATAACAACACAGTAATTGTGGGAGACCTCAACACGGCATTGTCAACACTGGATAGGTCAACCAGACTGAAACCCAAAAAGAATATACTAGACCTGAGGAGAGAAATGGAAGAAAGAGGCTTAGTGGATATATATAGGACACTCCACCCCCAGAAAACTGGATACACATTCTTCTCCAATGTACATGGGACATTCTCCAGGATAGACTACATGCTGGCACATAAAACATACCTCCATAAGATCAAGAGGATAGAAATTTTGCAGACTGCCTTTGCTGACCAAAAGGCTCTGAAATTATTTGTGAATTCCAAAGGGACTCAGAAGAAAAACCTTAACACCTGGAAGTTAAACAGCCTCATACTCAATAACCAGTGGGTCCGAGATGAAATCAAGGAGGAAATCAAAAGGTTCCTGGAAACAAATGACAATCAAGACACAAACTATCAGAACTTATGGGACACAGCAAAAGCAGTACTGAGAGGAAAATTTATAGCTTTGCAAGCACACAACAGGAATAAAGAAGGAGCTTACCTGAGTAGCCTAATGACACAGCTAATAGAACTAGAAAATGCTCAACAAAAGGACCCAAGAATAGGAAGACAGAAGGAAATAACAAAGCTGAGAGCAGAAATCAATGAAGTGAAAACCCAAAAAACAATCCGAAAGATCAACGAAAGCAGAAGTTGGTTCTTTGAAAAAATAAACAAGATTGATAGACCACTGGCAAACCTAACAAAGAAAGAGAGAGAGAAACTTGATAACTCGTATTAGGAATGAAAAAGGAGAGATCACTACTGATATGAGAGAGATTCAAAGGGTAATCAGAAACTACTTTGAGAAACTCTATGCCACTAAAAATGAGAACCTGGAAGAAATGGATAAATTCTTGGACTCTTATAATCATCCACGGTTGAAGGAAGAGGATGTAGCATATCTAAACACCCCCATCACCATTGATGAAATTAGAATGGTAATCAAAGATCTGCCAAAAAACAAAAGCCCAGGCCCAGATGGATTCACTAATGAATTCTTTCAAACTTTCCAAGAGGAACTACTATCAATCATGGCAAGACTCTTTCATGAAATTGAACAAACGGAAACACTTCCAAATAGCTTTTATGAAGCCAACATCACCTTGATACCTAAACCAGACAGAGATGCTACAAAAAAAGAAAATTACAGACCAATATCGCAGATGAATGCAGATGCAAAGATCCTCAACAAAATCCTGGCAAATAGGATTCAATGCCTCATTAAGAAGATCATCCACTATGATCAAGTAGGTTTCATCCCAGGAATGCAAGGCTGGTTTAACATCCATAAATCTATCAACATCATACACAACATCAATAACAAGAAAAATAAAAACCACATGATCATATCAATAGATGCAGAGAAAGCATTTGATAAGGTCCAACACCCATTCTTGATCAAAACTCTCAGCAAGATGGGAATGGAAGGAACCTTTCTCAGTCTAGTTGAAGCCATCTACCACATGCCAACGGCAAATATTATCCTCAACGGAGAAAAACTAAAAGCCTTCCCTCTAAATTCTGGTAGAAGACAAGGCTGTCCACTCTCACCACTCCTATTCAACATAGCACTGGAAGTACTTGCTATAGCGATTAGGCAAGAAAAAGATATCAAGGGAATCCAGATAGGAAAGGAAGAAGTCAAGCTCTCACTGTTTGCAGATGACATGATACTCTAATTAGAAAACCCTAAAGACTCTACCAAAAAGCTTCTAGAAACAATAGACTCATATAGCAAGGTGGCAGCTACAAAATTAACACACAAAAATCAATGGCCTTTCTATACACCAACAGTAATAAGGAAGAAATGGACATTAAGAAAACAACCCCCCCCCCCCCAAAAAAGAAAACAACCCCATTCACAATAGTGCCACACAAACTCAAATATCTTGGAATCAACTTGACTAAAAATGTGAAGGACCTATACAGAGAAAACTATAAAACTCTGCTCCAAGAAATAAGAGAGGACACGCAGAAATGGAAATGCATACCCTGCTCGTGGATTGGCAGGATTAACATCATCAATATGGCAATACTCCCCAAGGCATTATACAGATTTAATGCTATTCCTCTAAAGATACCCATGACATTCTTCAAAGAAGTGGATCAGACACTTTTGAAATTCATTTGGAACAATAAACACCCTCGAATAGCCAAAGCAATTAATGGGAAAAAGAATATGAGAGGAATTACTTTCCCCAACTTTAAACTGTACTACAAAGCAATAGTTATCAAAACAGCATGGTATTGGAATAAGGACAGGCCCTCTGATCAGTGGAATAGGCTTGAATACTCAGAAAAAGTTCCCCGGACATACAATCACCTAATTTTTGATAAAGGAGCAAGAAATCCTAAATGGAGCAAAGAAAGCCTCTTCAACAAGTGGTGTTGGCACAATTGGATAGCTGCTTGCAAAAAATTGAACTTAGACCCCCAGCTATCATCATGTATGAAGGTAAAATCCAAATGGATTTAAGACCTCGATATCAGCCCCAAAACCATAAGATATATAGAACAGCACATAGGCAAGACACTCCAGGACATTACAGGCATCTTCAAGGAGGAAACTGCACTCTCCAAGCAAGTGAAAGCAGAAATTAACAGATGGGAATATATTAAGCTGAGAAGCTTCTGCACCTCAAAGGAAATAGTGCCCAGGATACAAGAGCCACCCACTGAGTGGGAGAAACTATTCACCCAATACCCATCAGATAAGGGGCTAATCTCCAAAATATACAAGGCACTGACAGAACTTTACAAGAAAAAAACATCTAATCCCATCAAAAAATGGGGAGAAGAAATGAACAGACACTTTGACAAAAAAGAAATACAAATGGCCAAAAGACACATGAAAAAGTGCTCCACATCACTAATCATCAGGGAGATGCAAATCAAAACAACGATGAGATACCACCTCACACCACAGAGAATGGCACACATCACAAAGAATGAGAATAAACAGTGTTGGCGGGGATGTGGGGAGAAAGGAACTCTTATCCACTGCTGGTGGGAATGCCATCTAGTTCAACCTTTATGGAAAGCGATATGGAGATTCCTCCAAAAACTGGAAATCGAGCTCCCATACAATCCAGCTACACCACTCCTAGGAATATACCCTAAGAACACAAAAATACAGTACAAAAACCCCTTCCTTACACCCATATTCATTGCAGCACTATCTACCATAGCAAGACTCTGGAAACAACCAAGATGCCCTTCAACAGAGGAATGGCTAAAGAAACTGTGGTATATATACACAATGGAATATTATGCAGCTGTCAGGAGAGATGAAGTCATGAAATTTTCCTATACATGGATGTACACGGAATCTATTATGCTGAGTGAAATAAGTCAGAGAGAGAGAGAAAAACGCAGAATGGTCTCACTCATCTATGGGTTTTAAGAAAAATGAAAGACATTCTTGCAATAATAATTTTCAGACACAAAAGAGAAAAGAGCTGGAAGTTCCAGCTCACCTCAGGAAGCTCACCACAAAGAGTGATGAGTTTAGTTAGAGAAATAACTACATTCTGATCTTTCCTAATAATGAGAATGTATGAGGGAAATGGCGAGCCTGTTTAGAGTACAGGCAGGGGTTAGGTGGGGAAGAGGGAGACTTGGGACATTGGTGGTGGGAATGTTGCACTGGTGATGGGTGGCGTTCTTTACATGACTGAAACCCAAACACAATCATGTATGTAATCAAGGTGTTTAAATAAAAAAAAAAAAGAAATGGCAAATGGAGTTATCAGAAAATAAATCAATAAAAGTCAGTTGGTGATGATAAAAAAATAAAATATAAATGTTTAATCTTTATAAAATATGATCTATTAAATTTTCTTTATTTGAGTTGTAGATAGATGTGTTATAATATATTATATATGTATATGTATTATTATTATATGGAAGAAAAATTTTTCCTAATGGGGCCAGAGTGATAGTACACGAGAGCAAGTTGACTGCTTTCATACTGGCAACCAGAGTTCAACCTCCTGACCCCCACATAATCTACTCAGCACTGCTGGGAGCAATACCCGAGCATAGTGACAGGAGTATGACCCCAGCACCACCAAGTATGGCACCAAAGCAAACACACACACTTACGCCTGAAATAAGACTCAATTAGTTTCTTCTATCTTGTTTTAAAATTTTTCCAATTTATCTTTAGTTTAAGGTAATAAGGTTTACAAAGTTGTTCACAATGGAGATTCAGACAATGCTCCAATACCATCACAGTCTGCCCTTCCCTTGACTGTATCCTCACGTTTCCTTCTACTCCAAATCTTGCCTCCTTGTCAGGCATATTTTTAAGCTTAGGTATTGTAGTTTGGGTGCTTGCTTGCAGTTTTGTTTGCTCTGTAATTTAAACATATAAATATATTTCACCTCTCTACTACTAAGGTATGAAGAGTCCATGGTCCTTGCCCTGTAATAAGGCCTTTTCTTATTTCCCTACTCAATTTTCTTTCATTCCTATTTTTCTCATTTCTATAGAGTCAAGGGTAATATAGGCATTCCCACTTTCATGCATTGCATTCTCTTTCTCTGTTATTGTATATATGATGGACAAATCAAATCATCCAGTGTTTGTCCTAATTTTTTCCACGTAATATTGTATCTTCCAGTTCCATCCAAGTTGCAAAAAATTGCACAATTTCATTATTCATGTAGGTGTGGAGTATTCCATTATTTGTATATATATATACATATATATATATACACAATATATACACAGTATATAAAACACAATTTCATTAGCCACTCATCTGTCTATAGACATGTATATTAATTGATTCATATTCTACATATTGAGTTAAGTGCTGCAATAAATAATGGATATGTCCTTCTGTATAAAAGTCTTTGTGGGGTAGTGTAAAATAAATTCTCACCCCATATTTCAACTCCAGGTGAGCTTGTCAGAGCAGAGTCACCATGTGAAGGGTGAGAATTATGGAATTGGGTAGATTCTCATCTTGTGGTCTTCGAACCTGCCAAAACGAAACATCTCTTTATTGACCAGTTCAAATTCAACCGGGATGGGAAGGGTCAAGTGATTGACAAAAGTACCTATCTGTTGCAAGTCAGCCCTTAATGGGAATGATTGATGGAGGGATGGAGGATGAGGTCTTTTTCCTCCAGCTGGGAGCACGCCTCTGCCACCCTGTTCAGCCAGCGGTTCTGAGGGGAAGCAGCGAGTAAAAGGGTAAAAGGCTAGAAGACAGTCAGGCTCGTGAAAATATCAGCTTTATTCGGAGGACAAGACTGAAGCCAAAAGCCTCAGCATCAGTTCCAGCCAAAAAAGCCCCCGCCGTCCACCGACCCTTGCTTCCCCCCCAGAATCAGGTACCACCCAATGGTGGGATCAGGTACCAACCAATGGTGGGAGCAGAATCAGGTACCACCCTAGGGTGGGAGCAGAATGCCAGGTCACACCCTAGGGTAGGGCACAATCACTGATCAGGGTAGGGTCAGTAACATAATAATCCCATTGAAATGTTTACATACACAACACCTATCCAGGTGTACAGGACTTTTACAAGTCAAAAGTGAAAGTTAGTGAAAAGAAAAATGAAGTTGGGATAGGCCTTTGTTTCGGGTAAAAGCGTAGTGTAATATAACAATTCACCCATTTTTGTTTGGAAAATTGAGATGGGCTATAAAAGTCTTGTTCTATTGTTCTCTGCAAAAGGTTGGGGCCGGCAAGGTGGCGCTAGAGGTAAGGTGTCTGCCTTGCAAGCGCTAGCCAAGGAAGGACCGCAGTTCGATCCCCTTGCATCCCATATGGTCCCCCCAAGCCAGGGGCAATTTCTGAGCACTTAGCCAGGAGTAACTCCTGAGTATCAAATGGGTGTGGCCCGAAAAACCAAAAAAAAAAAAAAGTGGGAACCCCCAGAAAGGAGCTAGAAAAGTGGCTGTTAATTTGCATAGGCACAGTAAAAGTTGGGAAAATAAAAAGTAAAAAGTAAAACTTTGGCAACAAGTAAGGTAGCAAGGAAATTTTCTAATTCTTAGGAATACAGCTGGAGAGGATAGACTTGGCTATAAAAGTGTCACTGGTTAGACTACATAACATCATTCTCAAAGTAATCAGCCTTTCCCATATCCTTGTTTTATACACATCACAATTTTTTTTCATGAACTCTGAACATAAACATTAGAACTTTCTGCAGATTTTCTAAATATGAAAACAACTTGCTAAGCATCCTCTTACTGAGCACTATAATACAAGTCTAGAACATGTATAAATTTCTCTAAACAAAATAATAAGAACATTTCTGCAGATAAATAGTTTGAAAATAAGTTTACTAGGATATTCTTATAATGAGCACAATAATCAAAATATAGTTTCCAAGTTCCTTTTCCATAGATTCTTGTGGACAAAGACATTAGAACATTTTTGAAGAAATAATTCATTTGAGAATAAATTGCTAAATTATATGCACAATCAAGCATCATAGTATTAGGAAAAATTTATTAAAGATAGATATTATAATAACTCAGATATGTGATAGATTCTTGTTAAGCCCTTTTCCACCTCCTCCTTGACCAGATATAGATGCCTGTTAAATCTATCTCTGCCCTACCTTCTTGATCTTCCTTGATCTGGTATTTCACCTTGAGGCATCAATGGCCTGCTGCCATCAGCCAACGCCCCTCCTAAGAGGAGCTTGATGTATTTGGGCAAAAAATAGTCTTCTGCTTGCCTCTCTGAAGGGTCTCACCTTTTTCTTTGAAAAAGGCCAAGCTCGCTCTCTGATTGGACATTGTGTTTAAACCTGTATTAGGGAGGTTCCTTAAATCTATAAAAGACAGGTTGTCTTACCTCACCACCTAATGGTAAGTTGAAATCAGAAGACATGTCATCCTTCAATCTGTGCAAAAGCCAAGATCCGTAACTACAGAAAACTGACTCTGACAACCATGACTAGGCAGAGCTTATTCTGGGAACAATAGAAAAGACCCTAGTCTAGGCTTTGGCCTACACACTGTACAACAACCAAGATCTCTAATTCCAGAGGTCTGAAACTGAGCAGAACTTCAGGAAACATGATGAAAGACTCTATCCTAGGCTTTATCCTAGAATTGGTGCAAAAACCAAGACCACCAAACAAAGATTGATTAAAACAACAGTGATGGAACAGAACTTCTAGAATCGTAAAGAAAGACTCCATCCTAGGATCCATCCTATGACCTGTGCAAATACCAAGTCTTCAGTTACAGAGGCCTGAGTTTCTCATCCACGACTGAGCAGAAAGTTTCTAGACATCACAAAAGGACCTAGGTGAGAGTAAAAGAGCATATACGGAGCCTGTAGTTATTCCCATGACAGAATACTTCAAGGGTGGAGTAACCCTGTTTTTTCTTAGGCCAAGGAAATTTCCTTTCTAATCTCCTCAATATTTAATGTGCCTATGCAAAAAAGAAAATATAAGTAGTACAAATTAATTTTTTGTTGTTATTGTTGTTGTTGCTTTTTTGTTGTTTTCTTTTGGGTGGTTGGACTCTCTTTTGTTTTTATTTTGGAACCAGAGTTATTGTTTGGTTGTTGCCTTTATTGCTGTGGTGCTTTTCAGGTTTTTTATTTGTTTGTTTTTGTTTGATTTTTTTATATTGTTGTTATATTTTTCTTCCTTTTTCCCTTAAACATCAAACCTAAAGACTATACAACAGAATTGATACCCAATTTACAACAAGCTAGACACAGAGGGGAATACTTATACTAGCAGACTGCGGGGGCAAAAGAGGGGTATATGGGATGCATGCTGGGGACAACATTGGTGGTGAGAATGCCCCTCATTCAATGTTATTATGTACCTAGAGTATTGTATTTCACTTTGGTCACAATAAAAAATATTATATATATATATATATATATATATATATATATATATATATATATATATATATATATATATAAAAGACACCTTCCTAGATTACCCGGGGCTTCCGGTTTCAGTATGCATGGCTGTCTCCAGAACCCCAGATCTCTGAAAGAAATCCCTCTTTGCTTTTGCATTCTCTGAAGGTATGTTTCGTGGTCTTTATTGAGCAATAAATTTTTCTCGGACCCTGGGCTTCCCCTTTGGGCCCTGGCAGTCGTGAATCTCAGGCCTTCCCAGGCCCTAGGCTTTCTTGGTCCCCTTTTAACAATAGTAATTTGGAAAGCACAGGCAGGTCTTGGAGTAGGGATGCCACCTACTTGCCCGTGATGAGGGAGTTTCTTAGGGTCACAATAAAAAAAATTTCAACACAGAAATATCTTGGAGTTGAATCAGTCCTTGTTGACCACCTTGGACTTCTCTTGCTGTTCTTGGGGACTTCAGTCCACATCTTTACATTCTCCAGCACCAAGTTGCAGTATTGGTCAAAGACCTTCATGTGGTCCCAGGAGTTTGTTGTGGCAATTGATGAGCACTTGTGTGTTATTCTTTTTTTAAATTACCGTATTTTCCGGCATATAAGACGACTCTACAATTTTACAGTTAAAACATAAGTTTAGGCCTATATTCACTGTATAAGACAGAACGTTCCTGTGCTGCAACTGTATGTACCACAGTGAGCCAATCACAACAAGCAAAGGTTCAGAGGTTATACTGTAATAGACTTGCTCTATGACTCTGGCCAATCTGAGCAGACTTTTTTACAGTGTACATTTGGGTCCAGAACATTCTCTAATTTGCATGCATAAAAAGCCTGCTTGGATTGGCTGAGTTAGAGAGGTGGTCCGAGCAGCCTGGCAGTGATTGGTGCAGGATCAAGTTGAAAAATTCGTTTTGTGGCAATATTCAGACAAATTTCGTTTAGCAACATATTGAAACATTTTTCGGGATATACTCGGCATATAAGATGACCCCTATTTTCGGTTGACCTTTTTTTGTTTCAGAAGTCATCTTATATGACTGAAAGTATGGTAATATCTTTATTTAAACACTGTAATTACAAATATGATTGTAGTTGGGTTTCAGTCACGTCACGTAAAGAACACCCCCCCTTCATCAGTGCAACATTCCCATCAATGATGTCTCAAATCTCCCTCCTCCCCACGCCACCCCACACCTGTACTCTAGACAGGCTTTTAACTTCCCTCATTCATTCTCATTGTTATGATAGTTACCAGTGTAATTATATCACTAGCTGCACTCACCACTCTTTGTGGTGAGCGTCATGTCATGAGCTGGATCTTCCAGCCCTCTTCTCTTTGTCTCTGAGGATTATTGCAAAAATGTCTCCTTTTTTTTTAACCCTATAGATGAGGGGGACTATTCTGCATCTATCTCTCTCCCTCTGGTTTATTTTACTCAGTGTAATAGATTCTATGTAAATCCATGTATAGGAAAATTTTATGACTTCATCTCTCTGACAGCTGCATAATATTCCATTGTGTATATGAACCACAGTTTCTTTTTTTTTTTTCATATGTCTTTGTGACCAAATGATTGATGTTTGTCTCTCAACTCAATTCTTTATTCTCTATTTTTTTTTAACACCACCCATCACCAGTGCAACATTCCCATCACCAATGTCCCAAGTCTCCCTCCTTCCCACCCGACCCCTGCCTGTACTCTAAACAGGTTCTCAATTTCCCTCATACATTCTCATTATTAGGACAGTTCAAAATGTAGTTATTTATCCAACTAAACTCATCACTCTTTGTGATGAGCTTCCTGAGGTGAGCTGAAACTTTCAGCTCTTTTCTCTTTTGTGTCTGAAAGTTATTATTGCAAGAATGTCTTTCATTTTTCTTAAAACCCATAAATGTGTGAGACCATTCTGCGTTTTTCTCTCTCTCTCTGACTTATTTCACTCAGCATAATAGATTCCGTGTACATCCATGTATAGGAAAATTTCATGACTTCATCTCTCCTGACAGCTGCATAATATTCCATTGTGTATATGTACCACAGTTTCTTTAGCCATTCGTCTGTTGAAGGGCATCTTGGTTGTTTCCAGAGTCTTGCTATGGTAAATAGTGCTGCAATGAATATAGGTGTAAGGAAGGGGTTTTTGTATTGTATTTTTGTGTTCCTAGGGTATATTCCTAGGAGTGGTATAGCTGGATTGTATGGGAGCTCGATTTCCAGTTTTTGGAGGAATCTCCATATCGCTTTCCATAAAGGTTGAACTAGACGGCATTCCCACCAGCAGTGGATAAGAGTTCCTTTCTCCCCACATCCCCGCCAACACTGTTTATTCTCATTCTTTGTGATGTGTGCCATTCTCTGTGGTGTGAGGTGGTATCTCATTGTTGTTTTGATTTGCATCTCTCTGATGATTAGTGATGTGGAGCACTTTTTCATGTGTCTTTTGGCCATCTGTATTTCTTCTTTGTCAAAGTGTCTGTTCATTTCTTCTCCCCATTTTTTGATGGGATTAGATGTTTTCTTCTTGTAAAGTTCTGTCAGTGCCTTGTATATTTTGGAGATTAGCCCCTTATCTGATGGGTATTGGGTGAATAGTTTCTCCCACTCAGTGGGTGGCTCTTGTATCTTGGGCACTATTTCCTTTGAGGTGCAGAAGCTTCTCAGCTTAATATATTCCCATCTGTTAATTTCTGCTTTCACTTGCTTGGAGAGTGCAGTTTCTTCCTTGAAGATGCCTTTAGCCTCAATGTCCTGGAGTGTTTTACCTACATATTGTTCTATATATCTTATGGTTTTGGGGCTGATATCGAGGTCTTTAATCCATTTGGATTTTACCTTCGTACATGATGTTACCTGGGGGTCTAAGTTCAATTTTTTGCAAGTGGCTACCCAGTTGTGCCAACACCACTTGTTGAAGAGGCTTTCTTTGTTCCATTTAGGATTTTTTGCTCCT